>NW_006799965.1:3715076-3780380 GCF_000485575.1 Poecilia formosa | reverse complement strand
CCCGGATAAGCGGAAGAAAATGGATGGATGGATGGATGGATGGATGGATGGATGGATGGATGGATGGATGGATGGATGGATGGATGGATGGATGGTGTCATTTTTCTGTGTAAAACTGACTTTCATTTTTCATCTTCATTTCAAAAGTAGATATTGTCGAATATTTTATTTCCTTTGCTGATTTATGGTGTTTTATATTGCAAATAACACTCCTGAGTATTCAAATGTTATATTTTACTGACTTGCCCCCTCCCAGCTGTCTGGCACCCCAACAAACATAAGTAAAGCCCTCAAGCCTGGTCAGAATTTGAAATGTATGTGAAAACACTGGGAAAACCATGATTTATGAGAGGCATGACTCTTGGTTTTAATATTTCAGACAAAAAAAGATAACCTGATTTGTTTTCCCGCTGACAGAGCCAAAACCGAAAGGAATTCATGATCGGTCTAAAGAAACCAGAGTGGTTCATCGTCCTGGACATGCAGTTTGAATGTTTTCCTGGAGGTGTGTGCATTCTTCTGTGCTCTGTCTGCAGAACAGCACAAATCTTTAAACATGATGTGTTTTTTTCGTGCATGGCCGTGTCAGTTTTGAAACAGTGATATATAGATGACCCATACTGCACTTGACGGGTTCTTATTTCAAATGGATTAAATAAAACATTGCAGGCCGAAGAAACAATATCTGTTTTTCTACACTCATTTACACTACCTTTCAAAGTAATATTACTCTTTACACATTTTAATATTTAAATTTATTGATTTTTTTAAATTATCTTTTTATGACAGACGAGCAAAACTTGCAACAAAAATGTAAGGTAGAAGGAAAATGACATAGTTTAGTATGCTTTACAATAAAAAATCTGAAGTGATAGAGACAAATCTAACGTTCTTCAGGTTCTTTGCGAAATAGCTCAGGCTCAGATTGAATTGAAAGTGTTCAATAACAGAAAATTTCAAGAATTACCTCAGATTCCTTATTGAGTTTAGACCTGGGTCATTGTTCCTTGATCTGTAGTTTGTAGGTCTGCAGTTTGTTCACTCATCTATTCCACTGAATCCTTCCTAGAAGAAGATTAAATTACGCAGAGGGGAAGTATCGGTTGGTAGTGAAGGTCGTCTGGGCAGGTGAAGGCCTGCATTAGAAAGGGAAGCTCAAGCTCAAGGTATAAAAAAATAACTTCTGTCTATAAATTGTGCCCTAACTGAGTTTTCTCTTGCCTTCATGAGCAGCCAGGGGTGAGTTAATAATGTAATAAAATGCAATGAATTTTGTGGCTGTAATCTAATGGAATGTTAAAAAGTTTATTTTATTTTTATTTTTTGCGAGGCACTGTAAAAGTCAGGATGAGCAATCATGAGGTAATGTAAAGTACACAAAATAACAGCTGCCACGGTCATTTTCCAATGTAATCACTTCCCCTTTTTCTCGATTTGGAGCCGGAACACAAACGAACCGCCGGCGGTGCAAATTTAAGACAGGTTTATTTTGAGCGGTTAAACAAACACGGTCGTCACCAAGTGCTTTACAGGAAACAAATACACATACAAACAAGAATCGACCCCACCACCCCCACACAAAAATAAAATAAAATAAAATGTGTTCACAATTATCTACTTCATGGCTGTCAAAATAAAATACAAAAACAAAAGAGGCAGCACAAATCTGGGAACTCATGACACCAGTCCAACTTTTTCTGGAATCAGAGACAGCCAATCCGCCCGTTCAATGAGCTGTCATGTATTGCACAATTCTTTGCTTCAAGTCAGAGCAAGTGAACTTGATTGTGACCTCAAAACAGGCAAAGGAAGCTAAACTTAACTCTTCACCCTATCTTATTTCATTCACTGAAGTCAAGCCAGAGCCCAAACACATTCCTGCTCTGAAGTCTGAGAACTTTCTGAACTTCAAGGAAAGAAAGAAAAAAAACAAAACAAAATTAAACCTGATGAAACCATGTAATTTAATGCAGAAAGAGTCATACCATACAACCCAACTCAATAATCACCAATACAAATCAATTTTTCATCATAATGCATTTGTGTAATCTGTGTTCCACAAACAAATGTGATTTGGGATAAGATAAAAAGAAAAAACTATTAAGTTTCACAAAATATGAATTTAATGGCAGCAAAGCAGAAAGCTGATCTGAAAAAGGTAACCCACGTGTGTTGAGTGTACAAATACACTGGCCTCTACTCTTAAATGTACCCCACGCCCAAAGTTGGAATGAGTCAAACCTGAGTCGTCTTGTGTGAGAGGGTGAGTTCAGCATATACAGCAGCTTTCCTGACAATGTAAGATTCCCCTCACAACTGTTTTAAGACCCTTCCAAGAAACATATCCCTCCTCATATCTTCAGGTCGTCTATTCTAGTCCGGCTGCTGCTGTGCTTGCCGCCATGACCGGACCTAGTTTGCGTAGGAGACCCGGGGGCTGATGCTGATCCCTTTTTTCCCTTCGCGTCACATTCCTCTGGCTTGCTGCTGCTCCTCTCCACCGCCAAATTGTCCTTATTCTGCTTGTAGGCAGCCTTGCTGTGGTAAGGGTGGAAGGACGAGTCTGTTCCCTCAGACAGGGGAGTGAGGTTGTAGCTTGGTACCGGAGGGTAAGACGGCTGGACTTGGCTGTGCTCTCGGAAGTAGTCATCGTAGCTTGGTACCAGAGGCACAGGAGTCTCCCTGTGGCCCTTGGAAATGCTCCACAGGTTCTGTTGACCCCTCCTGAAGGTGATGCCCTGGCGGCACTTGGTGAACCCCAGGTGGTAGATCTCTATGAGGTTCAGGAACAATGAAACACTGGCCACACCAAGCATGAAGATGATGAAGATTGTTTTCTCTGTAGGACGGGATATGTAGCAGTTGACCACATTAGGACAAGGTGGTCTGTCACACGTATACATGGGTTTCAGCTCAAAACCGTACAAGAGATACTGGGCTACGATGAAGCCAACCTCAAACAGTGTCTTGAAGATCACGTTGAAGACGTACGTGCGCAAGAGCTCCCCCTGAATCCGCACCCGTCCCTTCTCGTCCCTCACGAGAGCTTTCTTGTGATGAGCATCCACAAAGGGAGCTTGTTTGTCAACTAGCTGTTGCCTCTCTTTGTCTTTCTCCTTCTGCTTCTCCTCCATCCTCACCAGGTGTAGAATGTGTCCCAGGTAGATGAGGGTGGGTGTCGACACGAAGATGATCTGCAGCACCCAAAAGCGGACGTGGGAGATTGGGAAGGTGATGTCGTAGCACACGTTCTCGCAACCGGGCTGCTTGGTGTCGCAGGTGAACCCCGACTGCTCGTCGCCCCACACCTTCTCGGTGGCGGCGCTGAGGATGAGGATGCGGAAGATGAACAGGACAGTGAGCCAGACCTTTCCGACCACACTGGAGTGCTCCTGGGCTTTTTCCAGAAGCTTCCCCAGCAGGTTCCAGTCTCCCATGGCTGTGTCAGGTCACTAAGATAGAAATGAAGAGTTTAGAGTATGTTTTCTTGTCCTAAATGACCATGAACCGTCTAAAAAGTTACAGGAAACTTAAAACAGATAGGCAAACGAGCCGAGGGTTCAGCGACTGAGCAACGTGTGGCCTCATCCAAGTGGATGCAGACAGGATTATATTTACTTTAGGAGAGTATATATTTGGTGGGTGCAGACAGGAGCAAGGCAGGTTTCAGGCATGATTCTGCATGTCCTGGCCTTCATGACCTCAAGCCATGGCAACATGATCCCCTCAAGAAGGTGAAATCAAACACTGGCCAGATGTGTTGGAGGTCCAAACCGGAGACATTTGAGTGATGCTGCTACTGTCGGCTTCTGATAAAAGCTGTGCTATAAATGTTTTCCATCTCAGATAGATTTAATGTTCAGCAGAATGATGCTACTGTGAATTGAACTTATGTCTTGGGAGTCACTGCAAAGACAGCTTTTAAATACTTTAACAATTACAGGTAGAGCTGTTTGTTAAAAACAAAAATGAATATCAGTCCTGCTTACTTCAAGGTAACAAAACAGAAACTCAAATAATTGATGCCGATTAAAGGTTAGAAAGAGCTCGTCCTGAAATGACTGAAAAACTGGTCATAAATCTACAACTGTTGACTGTAAACATAAAAGGTCACAAACACTCAAATGAAACAACTCACATTTACTGGTGAAAACCACTTTGTGAACTCAAAACATCTCATGGAGTGAAGCTTTTCACGTCCCGAAGGGTCCATGGAGCCGTCATGTTCTGCAGACAGGCCTCGGTGTGGCGCCTGATCCGAGGGCCCTCAACCAATGCCCTTGAATGGACAGGAAAAACGAAGTCTGTCTAGCGATATGCTTCGTTCCACGCTGAAAAAAACCCATCCGACTCAGTCGTCCATCTTCAAAGCCTGCTAACAGAAATCAGGACCCAGGCTGCGGCCCAGGGGTCTTCCACGGACACCTAGCGCATTGGAAGCCCTCTTAACCATGTCCAGCTCGCTCTTCCACGTCACCCCCTCCCTTCTGAGGTTAAATTTGGCACAGTGGACTCTCTCTAATGTAAACTTCTGAAGACCTTCTTTCTCAGCTGTTGCACTGAGTGACAGGGAAGCGAGCCAATGATGTTTGTCCGTTATGCCTGTCTAGCCAAAAGAGCTCCTGGGGACTAAATATAGCACAGGGGCCTATCTCCTATCACGGAGGGTGGGTGGGTGACATGGCTGGGAGATGAGCAGCCTGTGGTATCCTTGTGTTACAGCCTGAGGGAAAAAAGCCAGCTATTGGTTGTAAAATGACATGACAACAAGTCAATTGATCAGGTAGTTTGTTTCTTTATTACACAGTGCGTAATAACCCAACATACTGCGTGAAGGGTTTTTACCTGGGTGTGAACCGGTGCGTTTATGCATGTAAACAAACATGCATTTGAGAGCATAAAAATGTGTTGAGTCAACAACAACGTGAAAACAATGTTGGTGTCTTTTGACATGAAATTGTCAGACCTCGACTGACGCAAAGTAAGCAATACACAGATGCACGTTCTAATCAGGATCTGCTGAAAAGCTGGTCAACGTCAAACATTTACTCGAGTCAAGAAGAAAGCAACACCCACCTCAGGAAATGCTAAATTTGATTAAGTTTAATTTTATTTACAAGTAATTTTTAAACATTAGTATAACTAAACTTTGACGTTTTCAGTTTGTTTGGTCATAAGAGAAATTAAATAAATTGTTGTTCGTTGATAATAATTTTTACTTAGAAGTTGAAATTTCCAGTTCAAATGTTGAATATTTAACAGAGCAGAACTACTTCAACTTACCCTTCTAGTTGAAGTTAGCCTGGTTGCTGCACACATTATTGAGCAGATCCCATTAGTTTATGACCTGCAACATGGTCAAGTAAGGTTTCAAGAGCAAAAAATCATTGCTATTGTATTTATTAACCCTATATCACAGATTGTTTATTTTACCTCACAAATAATTAATACTAACACACTAAGCCGACTGCAAATAAGGAGTTTTCTTAGATGAATATTTACAGAACAGCAGCATAACAACTAAGGGTGACCCAGAGGGGGGTGGAGAACTAAAACATTAAAAGTAATGTTCTAATTTTTATGAATAAATCCTGTGTTTAATTAAAAGCATTTTGTCAAAATGTGGTTTATTTATATGACATGTTCATTTTACAGGCCATTTTCGAGCTTTTTATATCATATTTTTTTTGTTATACGAGTCTGACCGAGACTACACCCCACTTGAATTTTTAGCAATAATTAGTTGTTTCTTTTTTAAACACAATCTAAGGTATGCAGCTGCTTCTACACAAAGTTAGACATTTTCATTGAGAGTAAACAGCCTTGTCTCCGAACACTTGCACCAGATTATATAAAGGCATCAATAAATATTACAAATAAAAGCATATTTCCTCATCTGGCTTATGATTGCTCTAGTGATGTTCATCCTTATTTAGAACTTTTTAGTTGTAGTTTTGTAACCTTACAAGTGTCAAAAAAAAAAAGTAAAATATTACAGAGTCTGCTGTACTATACCCTCATGTGCAAACTGATCGAGGACTGGCTTTCAAAGTGATACATTTACAATGTAAATGTTCCACAGCATCTACTTTTTACCAGATTTTTGTGTTCTGGAAGAAGTCCCTCTATTTCACAGCTCATATATACACAACTATGCTGGCAGTAAACTGGAAGCTTTGAGAGCCTGGACCAACTGCACCTGCAAGAGCCCATCAAATGCATCCTGCTTATAATGCTCCGTCATGCAACAAATATGCAGCCGTGAACGAAACAAATTCTTATGGTTTTCTTAAATCAGTCAGGTTTCCCACAGTGTCAACTCGTGTGGGAACAAGTGAGAGACACAGAGCGCCACAACCTAACGCATTGTGGTGTCGGATTTGTAAGAAATCATTGCTACGTCTTAATATGCTGGAGATGATTTAGGCAAGAAAAAGCATCACAGTTAAGTGAATATAAAAAAGAAACAAGTAAATGATTTTATTATGCATATATATATATGTATATATAAACAGTAAAATAAAGAAATATACAGTTAAGGTGTCGTTAATGCAGAAAATACCATATTACAGGCATGATTTATTAGTTTCACGAAGCTTCAGAAGGCAGAACACCTCTCGCCCTTTTCGGTCGGACTCTTTTTGGTCACAGTTAGCTTCGACTTGAGCGAATGATCTGCTATCAGCTGATTGATTTCATTTTGTCTGTATGAAGACAACCTTTGAGTTATCCAAGCTGCTTTGGCCTCGTCCTCGGGGCGATTCATGCACCGTTTGCAGGCCCTCGCAATGAGGTAAACCACCTCGGCCAGGTTGAGCAGCACGCACACTCCGGACACGGTCAGCATGAACACTGTGAATATCGTCTTTTCTGTTGGTCTGGAGACGAAGCAGTCCACCGTGTTGGGGCAAGGGTACGAGTCACATTTCACCAGTCGCACCATTTTAAAGTCAGGATAGATCAAGTAGAAGACGTAGAGGAACGCCACCTCAAAGATGAGTCTGAAGACGATGCTGATCATGTATGTCCACCAAAGAGCTCCTGTGATCTCAAACTTCTGGTTCTTGATGTGCTCCAGCTCCTTGGGGCTGCCGCGGCCCGACTTTTTCAGGGCCTTCTTGTCGACATGTCGCCTGTGGGCCACATGCATGGCTACCAGCAGCGCCGGGGTGGACACCAGGATGAGCTGGAGAGCCCACAGCCGGATGTGTGAGATTGGGAAGAACTGGTCGTAGCAGACGCTGTTGCAGCCGGGCTGCTGGGTGTTGCAGGTGAAGCCGGACTTCTCATCGCCCCAAACACTCTCGGCGGCAACCACCAGCACCAGGATGCGGAAGATGAAGATGACGGAGAGCCAAATGCGTCCGATGCCGGTGGAATGCCTGTTTACACCGCTGATCACGGCATAAAAGGTTCCCCAGTTCATCTTCGACTCCAGGTCTGCAGAAAGGTCAAGGTAGAGTAGTTATTTAATTACACTGCAAATAAAAGGAATGCAATCAATTCTTTAAAAGCCCCTCAAGAAAAATAAAACAAAACAAAAGACAAACTAAGTCTTTCCAGCACACTGCCAGTAGTTGGTCTCCTAACCACCCTCCTTCTCTGACAATCTTGATTAAATCAAACTGCTGCAAGAATCCAGTATTCAGCCTTACCAGGCTCATCCGGCTGTGCAAGCGGCGTAAGCAGCACCGGGGCCAAAGATGACCATCCTGAGGCTTGACAGGAACATCAAGCTGGACTCGTCGGACACAGCTGACAAGAAATGCCAAAGTGGCCCTGCCGGCTCTATAAAAGCAGGGGCGATGGCCTAACACAAAGCACCATCACAAGACGCAAGAAATCGAAGCCAATTGCAAAACTTTTGCTGAGTCACGTGGCTTGCTGACCCCATATTAATACTGTACTCCAAAACTCGCCAACCACTCATTCACAGACAGACAGACTGACAGAAGGACAGCTGTAATTCCTCCAAGGAGCCAGAAAGCCATTGTCTAACGGCAAAAATACCACAAAAAATACGATAATTTCCTTTCAAACAATACGAAGAATATGCCACACAAATACTTCTCCTGAATGATCTGTTAGGATACTTTCTAGTTGGATGTTAGGAGCACATCAGCTACATCGAATCCTTTCTCCATTCTCAATTGATGTTAGTCCATACAAAATTAAAACCAGAGTGTGTATTTTACCTTCAGCTGTGGTGGTACACAAAAATGTGTACAAAATGGGAAGAAAATTAATAAAATATTTTGTTTTTCAGCAAGCCAAAAGGCTGGAATGAAAACACAGTGCGTTTGGAAAATGCAAATCATCCCTCCGCCACTAGCCGCTGCCCTGCACCGTAGCAGTCATATGCTCTTATATAAACTATTTACATACAATGGTGGCCTTTATCAGGCTGCAACAAGACTCTTTAGAATTCAGATCAAACGCCTCGATTTCCGCCCACCCCGGGGCAAAAGAAGGAATCTGTGTGGACACAAAAGGCCTCAGCTTCGCCACATTATTTATTGTGCTTGGCGGTTCAGTGACGTGAAGGAAGCTTTTGACCTGGGCCACTGCTGCGGAGAGTCAGGTTGGCAGTTTACAAAAAGCATGACTGTTCAGATAATCGATGGATAAATAATGTGATGATCCTCTCAACTGTTCCAGCACATTCCTTTTAATGCGTTACACAGTTCAGTGCCATTCCTGAATTGTTTTCAAAACATCCTGGCAGAAACCCTGGCCTGACTCTTAGCCCGCTTAAATTATAACAAATTATCAGTAATTTACAACAGCACAGTTTGTGCAGTCTATGAAAGAGTCTCTGCTGCACATGAATTGAAAGTGAAACGAGATGAATCACTCGCTGCTCGGGCTCTTAAACCCACCTGGAAACTTTTATGGCTCCACGAAGCGATTCCTTACAGTTGGTTCTCGTAAGTCAAGAAGAAAAAAATAAAATTAAATTAACGATTCAGAGGAACAAACTGAACTCCAGCGGGAAAACAATGCCCGTTTGTCATCTCGCATACATTCAAATAATCTACAGCAGTACACTGTGCCATTTCTGCGTCACTTCTGACAGGGCAAGTGGGAGGGTGTGCGTGGAGAAGCCGATTCTTTGAATGAACTCGGAAAAACTCATTTGCATTCAATCCACTGACGGGAGACGAGAAGCACAAACGGTGCCAATGATAGTAACTTTATTTCAAAAGCAGGAACACACATGGAAATCGACATGCAATTGGACATGAAACCAATGTGGCTTTTTGATCTTAAGCAGGGAACTTTGAAATGAATTTAAGAAATAAAACTAATCTGATGTACAGACAAGTCAAGTAGAATTTTATAATACAGAGAATCCAGGTGCACCATCAGTTCAGACACTCTCCAGGGGGACTTCTTAATCATGCACCTTATGTCCCTCCTTAAACCTAAATATCACATATGTTTTTGTTTTTTTTTTACACAAAATCTCAGTCTGTGAGAATATGAGTTACATACATTAAAAACTTTAAAGGAGCAGCAAAAAGAATAGAACAAGATGCTGAGGGAAGAAATCGGGTCGTTTTATGTAGGTCAGTGTTTCTCTGTGGAGGTAGCAATACAGTACAGTAGTGCTGGTCTGGCTTTTAATGGCACTTGGATATAATTGTAAAGCAAAAACTATTAGCACGTTTAAGTACAAACCTATCAATTATAATGTAGCGAACCAATTTATGCTATTTTCTAGAGACTTCTGAAGTTGAAACTTCATAAAGGTCCAGTTCCAAGTCTGAAACCCAGCTGGGTTTGCTGGTCGATTTGTTTATTGAGGAGGCTAACTGACAGTAGCAATATACGCTTAAAGTAAATTTTCACATACTTTCACAGTGTTCACTGAAATTCGTTGTAAACAAAACAAAAAAAATGTAAATAAAAACAAAATACTCAATTTAAAGGCAAACTTGCAAAGAATGTAGTTCTACAGTAAGTCCAGTCAAAAAAAAAAAAGTGAAGTTTCTACTCAGAATTATTTAAAATAAAAATATATATTAATTCAATCACTGCAGTTTGTATAAAAATTACACACATAATGAACACTCGCGATGCACAGATCAAAAACTGAACCCAGAGTGAGTTCTCCAAGTTAAAAGGCTTTTGAAACCCATTTTGAATCCACTGTATATATTCACACACTGCAAATCAATCAATACTTCAGAGCTACAGATTGCGTACATTAAAAGCTTCTTTCACTACATGGCAAACGTTCTCACACCAGCTTACAATCTCCTTCAGTGTCGGCTCACACGGTTCATTTTTTATTTTGAGAGTAGCATGAGATGAGATATTTTTCCCATTCAGATTCTTGTTCCTTCATTTTACGTTGAATAGCACCTGCACACAAAAATCAAAAAGGTGACAAAAATAAGAATTGTAAGCAATGCGAGCAACACAACTGGGAGGAGATTCACTTGCTCTACTTACTCTTTTTCAGAAGACAATTGTTCTTCACTTTGCTGTGCCTCGCATGTCCATTTTGGGCTAATCTCAAAGACAGAGATGCACCCCTCCTAAAAAACACAGACTTGCTGGCGTTTTCACATATTTACAGTGACTTGCATAAATATCACTTTGCAACAAGAAAATGAAACATATTCAGTAGATTTTTTTTTATGTGACTGATCAACAGAGCAATGCGCAAGTAATATTTTAAAATTCTAAAAATCTGATAAAAGTGTTATGCATTTGTATGCAGTGTGAATCCTTTGTAAAAACCACTTTCATGCTGTTAGTTCCAACTCATTTAAGTGGCGTCTCTACCTGCTTCGGAAAAAAAAACAAGGCGAATTCTGTCCATTTTTCTCAAGTTAAACTCAACCTGACTGGACAGATCATCGGTGATGATTCAGATTCTTAACTGGATTTAGTTCTGGGCATTAATTAGGCTTTTCTAACATGTCGGTGCTGCGATCGAAACCACGGCACTATAAAGTGCATTTGTATGACTTTTCTGAGATCTCCCTACGGTAATTATCAATGGTGTATGATGACATCATGGAGCCGTGTACTATGTTTGGGGATTCCTGGTTCAGTACATTGACTGTTTCACTGTAACGCTGCATTACCATTTCCTTTTCTTTTTTTTTGCTTGTGCATGATTTAGCAGATCTTATGGTGCAACACTGTTGAGAACGAGAGTCTCAATCGAGATCTTATGGTGCAACACCTATACATTTATAATTTATATTAATATGCCTGTTCAGTTCCATTTTCTTATTTTCATTATTTCAGTATTTTTTTTTTACTTAAGTCAATAGTTTATTCATACCAAGCCACTGTTCAACTTTATTTACTCATTTCTGATGTTATTCTCATTTAACTCTACACTAGTCACTACACAGAAAACAAAATATTGGTATCATTTGCAAGTAATATAAATTTCAGTCTCTTTGAGAGTGTTTTGGATGTCGTTTTCACCCATTTGTGCTAATTAACTGTTGTTGTTTTTTTTTGGTAACTTAGTGCCATGTTCAGTCCGACCACTGATGCAATACCATGTAAATCGGGAACTATCAACCGTATAAATACTTTAAGTTCATAAGTATACATACTGCTTTTTTTTTTTTTTAATTGTAGCGTTTTGAGATTTCTTTAACCAATACCAATAACGCTGGAAATGTGGATATTTTTCTGATACAGCTTTGATTTTCAAGAAAAAACGTTTCTCAATTAATCATCTAATCTACCTGTAAAGATTCTCTTCTTGGAGAACTGAGATAAAGAAACAGGCCAGTAATTTGGAAATGTCCACTACCTGCTTTATTAAGGGGTATTACTATTTTCATGTTAAGGTTTTATTTAGCCAATTATACACCTTTGTGCTTTATGCACTTCTTTGTGTTGGTATAACACATAAAAAATGCCCCAGAAAACACAAGTTTGTGTTTATAACATGGCCAAAGGAAAAATGTGAAGGACCATGACTACTTTTGAAGGCACTGTACACAGCCACTATACGTTCCAGATGACTTGGACTTACCTTGTAATTTAATCCACCACTTCTATCTGGCTCCCCAATTTAAAACCACTACTTTATCCCCCTAATGACAAACTGATGGCATTTAATAATAATAATCAATTTAATTTGCACCACACTTTTCATTATCAAAAATCTCAAAGTGCTACACAGTACAACTAAAATCATAGATAAAATCAGCATCATAAAAATCATGTGGAGGTAGAATAGGCTTGCTTAAATAGAAAAGAATTAGGGCACTTCCCTTATTCTCTAATTAATGAGTGGTTTATCATAAAGTACCTCATAGCTCCAAGTTTGCCCTTTTCCAGGAACAGCTCAACTGTAACCGTGGGCCCCTGTGGATACAGTCTGGCATACAGCATCCTGTCATGTACTATTGCTTTGAACCAACCCACCGCCTCCTCAGTCCAGTCTGTGCCATTAATGGGCATCACCTGAAGGGGAGGAAGCAGAATAAGTACCGTGAGCTGAGTGAATTTCCTTCATTATGAGGCAACAGATAAAGCTGTGACTAAGTAAAGGACATAATTAGCCTTTGTTACAGAGCTGTTGGTTAACTTTTCCCATGAATACAGACATTAGTTCCAGAAAGTGATGTAGCTGGGTGAACCCCAAGAGAAAGCTGCTGGGTTTGGAGTATTGGACCACTCACATCTGCCATAGAGACCTGCAGAGCCTGAAGTGGAAGCACCGCCATTTCTGGGGAGAGCTGCTTAATATTGCAGAGTGACACACAGGAGCTGTCACCGTAGTCCAACCTGTTCACCTCCACGTTTATGGATGACTTCTTCCCAGTCCCATCTATAGCATCCAAGACAGAACAGGTTAGTCTGAAATTCCCAAGAGGTGACAGTCTGTCTGAGTGACACTGCTACCATCTAGAGGCAAGTCTTTGTAAAACCACTTCACATTCAACTAGACTCACTGCTGCTCACTCCAGAAATCCCAGCCACCTGAGCCCTGAACCACTGCTCGCTTTGCGGAGACCAGTAGACGACCTGAGCTCCGATGTCTGGGATGCAGTTCTGCTCGGCGTATAACTGACCGACTTTAAGGCTGCAAACCAAAAACAAGACACAATTACATGAGGAAGAGCACGCCAAGAATGAAAAACGATAAGGTGAAAGTGTATTTAATGTGTAAACATGACGTACCATACCATACCAACTTTATTTATAAAGCACTTTAAAACAACCACAGCTGATACAAAGTGCTGTACATCAAAACACAACATAACAATATAAGTTGTGACTTATGACTGAACAAATGACTTACTCTGTAAAAAGAGCCTCCAGTTTCCTATGGGAGTCTGCATGCTGAATGTAGAAGTGGCTGGGGCTGACAACATGAGACACCACCACTTCGGTCTCTTCAAACTTCCGGATCTCAAATTCGGGAATGTTTACAATATTAGTTGCCAGGCGACCTGGATGATCCGAGTCATTTTTTTCGAGTCGGGTTTGTGTGTGCTGCGGGGTTTGGGGTTTTAATTCTATACCGATGCTAGAATTCTCCACCTGAGCAAGTGCTTGTTGCCATTTCTCAGTATCCAAAGCAGTGCTATGAACAGATTCCTCCAGCAAGACCTCTGTGAAGATGTCTCCTATGTCCCACAATTCAGTTTCCGTGGCAATGACGCAACTGTAGATCAAAGATCCGCAGGAATGGACTCTTTTCACTTGGAAAACCGGAGCCTGGTTAACGTTTGCGTGCAACGTTTTAGGACCCCGCTCGTCTACAGAGTCGTCTGTCACAACATGTCTGAATTGATAGCCTTTTGTTTTGACGGTAGGCGACGACCGCAGGAGAGACCCTGAATTGTTTGCCTTGTATTTGCTTTTAGTCTGCTCCAAACAAGTGACCTTGAGTGAACCCTTGGTTTTAGCTTTCTCTTTGAGAAAGCGCAGCAGTTGGGAGGAAGTTTGCTTTTGGTGCAGCACCTCGACGTCATCGCCATGACCCCAGATTACTTGAGACTTCAGGTTGCACTGAGACTTCTCTGAGAATGCGTCTTGGATAGGAGGTAGTAGGACTTCTGACTTCCCCTCACTCACCACGTTGCTCTGAATAATGGCAGCTGGGATGTGCATGGAGACTTCTTTGTTTTTATCTTCAGACGCGGCCTTTTCCTTTTCCGGCTTTAAACGGGAGGAGCTTGGAGTCAGAGGAACGTTGACCAAGTCTGATGACTTGCCACCATCTTGCTGCCTTAAAGAGCGCAGGGAATCGAGGGAAACTTTAAACTGCTGATGGGACAGAACGGCTTTGAGTGGCTGAAAGTAGTTGAAGCTCACCCTATCAAATGATTGGTAGTCTGTGAACATAGAGGAAACAAGAAAAGATTGTATTCTTCAAAGCCTGAAAGGATTTCCTTCACTTCAACCTTCAAAAGAACTGAATGATTTGATTTATTTGACTTACCAGCTTTGTGATTCTTTAACAAAGCCAAGAGCTTCCAAATTTCATTGCACTTTCTGTGCAGAGCCTTTATGACATCTTTGAACCAAAGGTTTGGGATAGATGAGTTGAGGACACCATGTGCATCTTCATAGGCCTGGTGGATAGGACACAGTGGTTTATCAGAGGGGGAAGAAAAAGGCAATAGGTTTGTCTTATGAGCTGAAAAGAAGAAACATAAAAGATTAAAAAAAGTTCTGGGAATTAACTGATACTGTTAGGAAAACACTGAGCACCAGTCATAAATCGTATCAAAACAAACAGACCTAAAGCAAAAAAAAAAAAAAAGTGGAAAACAAAGTGCACCCTTTCAACTCAGCTGCTCATAAATCTCTCCATCTTGGATCAAACTAAGAAGCAAGTGTGGATTAATTTGTTTGCTGGGATCTTTTTTTAGTTTAAAGGGTTCCATCACACTGAAGGAAGACCATAACTTGTCTGGGTTTGTGTATATTTTGCAGCAGAAATGGGAAATACCAGTGACATTGGCTGGCCTTGAAGGCACAAAATAAAAATATTGCCAGATGTTAATTTTATGTTCTTAGTAACTGATCAAAAAAACATGTAGTCTTTCAAATTTCTTCTAGAAATATTCCAAAAAAAGTTAACATTTGCCAAATTATTTAGCTGTTCTACTTGTATTAAATGAGAAAGACCATATTTAAATACATTTTCTATTTAGATGGCTCCCCACATCTCTACAGGAGATGGAGGCATTTTTGTACTTCTGGGTTTTTTTTCTTTCATACAAGGACGAGGTGATACAGCAATAATTTAATATCCCAACTTTTACAGTACAATCTCTGTCATGATTTTAATCACAACAAAAATAAAAAACCTACACTGATGATTTTTTTCTAATTTTCCCACCTAAAAAGAATGAAAAGGTCTGTATTTTTCATCCGAAATACACATCAACTATGAGAAAATTAAAATAAATAAATAAATCCAGAAAATCACATTGTATTTAAACAATTATTAATTTTGTTAAGGGAAGTTTTTTTAAGTACCATTATCTATGTTGTATTTATTTGATTAATCTGTCCCCATTCTGACTTCAATAGTTTTCTTAAAGCATTAACATAGCCGACAACATTAAGTACAATTGTTTAGCTAACACCAAGGTGATTTGTGAGTGTCGCGGCTCTTTTCATCCCTGTAGTTAACAATACCTGGTTAGTGAAGTCCCGAAGTTCTTCCTCCAGCTTATTTCGAGCCTTTTCCAGCAAGTACAGTTTGTAGGTTAACTGCGCTTTCTGGGTGATTCTGGACGTGTGCGGTTCCTGGTAGACGGCAATCTGCTGGGTAGCCATGCTGATCCTGCCTCTTTTCTTCGTTATTTTCCTACGTGTGCGCACAGAGGTTCAACTAGCTGTTACGTTCTTTCCTTGAGTAATTTGCCAAATTAGAACAAAAATATTGTTCCGAGTGTAAAACTACAATTTCCTCCGTGGTGCGAACTGTTACCACACCACAGTAGTCCCTCTGAATGTCTGCCGGTTGACCACGCTGGTTTGTCGCTCATTTCCCTAAAGTAATCCTCCTCTCAGTTGTCAGCAGCAGCCGTTGGTTTTTGGCCGGATAACTCGGTGTTTGCCATGATGCCTGCTGGTGTCCACTCTCTGTCTTGAGGAGTTTTAGTTCCACTTAAACCACGAGCAACAAAGTTCGGAGTGCTGTTGGTTTTTCTGACGAGTTTTGATGGACCAAGTTTGTGACGAGTAATCCAGAAGGATTTTTACGAAGGCTTGTGGCTCCGGAAGTGTTTGGTGGACGAGGCTCGCAAGGTGGCTGTACCACGTGACTGACTCAGAACGCGGTTGGTTTGACCTTGCAACTTAAAACATGATATGGCGGCATGTTTTGCATGTCGTCATTTAAAACGTGACATATGTGCAATATAGAAACAAGAAAACACATTGAAGTCTGCGATTATTATTATTTGTTAAAATGACCTGCTAAGTCAGATAATTAGTTACAGTTTTATTTATAAGATCTATTTTGAAATTAAAGTACATTTTTCTTTTCTGAGTGTTACTGGGCCTGAGCAACTATATAGTCCAGAGAACGCTGTTGTTTTGTATTCTGGTCATTTGTAACTCATCCTGGAAGTAGCTTGAAAAGACAATAGGAGAGGTGAGCTGAATCTGCCTAGTAGGGCTTTCTTCTTCCATCCCTCCTTAAAAATGTATCTGCTGAGATTGGCTAAAGCGGTGACCTCCCGAGCCACTCTCACCCCACCAGGATGCAGAGTGTTCCTGTCAGTTGCTCTGCATTTGCCATACCAAGATGTAATGCAGCCTGTCAGGTTGCTCTCAGCGGTGCCCTGGATAAAGGTGGTGATAAATGGAGGACTTATCCCTTGCTTCAGCCCTCCGAGGGAGCCCTTCCTCACTCTAGTGAGTGTTCAGCCTTATGAAGCATATCATCCCAGCCCCTCCACGCCTATATCTGAAGCTTTCTCCTCACGAGGCTTTCAACCCAGTCCGAGACACCTTCTTACTGAATCTCTGTCATGTGTGAAACGACGCCAATGAAATGGGGAGTTGGAAGTTGATTCACCACTAACACAAAAACATATGGCTTCACAAGGCCATATTTTTCGCGCTGATAAGATGGAGCCAATGTGTGAAAAGGGCTTAGGTCAGTGTTGCATTTATCTCTGGCATTTTGTGTGTAGACTTTCTCCACTCACCTGCTTGGATTCTCTCAGAAGCGTACAAATACAAATACAAAAAAAAAAAGTAAATAAAATGTGAAGGATTTCATTAATAAAGTGTTTACTGGATAAATAAGTTGCAGATTTGTATTGACATTTTTTTTCTGCAATAAGCAGTTTAGTTGTGATTCTAGGTTTCACTTGCTTGCTCTCATGTGCTACTAAAAAAGCTGCAGCATTTCTAAATGCCATGCTACTACAACCACCAAGAAGAATGAATGTAATTTACCACTTGCATTCCTTTGGTTTCACACCTAACATGCACTCCGCATTGTATTCTCGGAGTCCTCTTTGCTCAAACTTGTCAAGCTGCTACTTGATCTAGAAAACTTGTGGGGTGGGGCTGTTATGTGGCTCAAGACCTGAGTGATAAGCACTCTGGCTATTCTGATGCTCCTGCTGGAGTCAGTGACTCAGCACTAGAGGTAGATAAAATTCAAAGGGCACAAAAAAGAAAAAAGTTATATTGGTGATTTACACCATTTGAAAGGACAGTGTTAGCAGGGGAAGAGGTGAAGACAAAATGTCCTGCAACACTAGTAAACTCCATTGTTTATGCTTCGGTAGTATATAATTAAAGTTGAATAATGGGCTCTTAGTTGAGTAAATATGATACGGTTCAAGTGACAATGACAAATTCCGGTAACACCCAAGTGATTCACAAAAGTAGGCACACCCCTGTTAAAATGGCAGGTTTTGAATGATGGAAAAAAAAATAAGACCACAATAAATAATTTATCTTAAATTATTGATTAAAGCTCTGTTAATCTGACACAAATCCTGCACTATTAAAGTGAAAAGAAAAAGCCTTTTCTTTGGAGAAAGACCCAAAGAAAATAAGTTGCTTAAGATTACTGACATAATTACTTTGTTTAAGCACCTTTTGGTTTACTTCTAGTAGGACATTTTCTTTGAAAGGGCTCTGCCAGGCCAGCATGCCAGATCTTGACTTGGCAAAATCTGCCTTCTCTGGAAACTAATAATGTTTTCCAGTTCCAGCGAGGACACCTTTCGACACGTCTGTCCACATTACCACAAAGATTTATTTATGGTCAGTTTAGTACTGGACTCTACTTTGTTCTAAAGCTTTAGTTTTCTTCACAGAAAGAGCCATTTTTATGTTGACTTGGATGTATATTTAAAATCAATGTGATGATGGACAATAAAGTTCCTCTTCACGTTGTTGAGCTTAATCTGATGGATATTTGACAATGTTCATCTTTCTTGACATAAAAAAAAAAAAAAAAGTTTCACATAATCCAAGAACATGAAACTGTGCCCATTAGGTTTCAGAACAGGTTTTGTATTCTTTTGAGGAGGTTCTTCTTTTTCCTGGTTGATACCTTTAGACTATGATTCGTCTGATTCTTTGCAACCTTTGTTAAAGCTTTAAAATTCCAGCCAAGAAAAAGTCAGGAGAACACCACTAGCACAGCTGAATTTTATTTATGCTAATTCAATTATCTAAAAATAATATGTGTGAACACAAGATGAATGAATGCTATAAATTCATTAAATAGTGCTTCAACCGAATATGCTTAAGTGTGTGCAAAGTTATGCAAGCAGGTCTTTACATTTTCCAAGCTAACAGATTTCCTTTATTCTTGTTTTGGCTTAAGTGTACAGGACATAAGTCATATAAAAGGTGGAAACTATTTTTTAAAGTAATTTATTATGTTGTATTTATTTTAGTGCACAAAAGCTTTGCGTTTTAACACAAGTGTTCTTTTTTTTTTAACCCTACTGTATTTTATGGTTCACAGGAAGAACATCTGCTGGGCTAAAAAAAACAAAAACAACAAAATAGAAGCTGAAATTCACAGAAAGGGAAACTGATCCACTTCCAACTTCGTATGATTTATCTGTAGGTATTAAAGCAGAAGATTCAGACTCTTAAATAAAGACTGCCAACATATTGTGGTAATTAAGTATAGCATATTTATTAAGTGCAGCAAGACTGATGCAGAATGACATCTTCCAGGGTTAAATCCACGTCTGTTACAAAACTCAGATTGATGTTTGATGTTTGAAGAGAACCGTATATCATTTTCTCAAGGATTCATGCTGAGAGTGTTACTGTTATTTTCCTTTTGATGATTCTTGCTTGGATTTCTCCGTTCTTTATTCTGGGAATCTTGTGGAAGGCTTCATATCCAAAGTATTTCAGCTCAAGCTGCAGTTTGATATGCTAACAAATGTTTCACAAAGTTCGGGCAGCGGATCTGTCCCTCTGTAGTCAATACAACTTGGGAGCCTTGGTGTTGATTCAAATCACAACTTTTGCACTGAGTTTGTGATGTGAAGTGACATGTTTTGTAAAGATGTGCAGAAAGCTTCACATGTGCCAACTTATACAGGAAATTTTGCTTCCTTTAGGTCAAAAGAAGACAATTGTTTTCGCAGACACTTTTCTGAGTCAAGCAAAGTGAAACTCCCAGGAGTTATCAGGAAAGCTGATCTGTTGTCCAGTTTGCCTTTGAGTGTTGATTGCCGACTTTAACCGTAAAGTTCTGGCCAGAGGTTAACATGCACTCATCAAAGACATTACTGTCATTTTAAACTTTGATTAAAACTAAAAACCATACCTACTTATATAAGCAACAACAAACAATTTCAGGGATTTTTTTTTACAACATTTAAGTGTTTTGCACATGGGCAATCAGGATAAAAGCAACAATCAAAAAGTATTTAAAAGTTGATCAGTTATTGGTTAAAGCTCCACAAATCACCCATTATCAAACAGACTATACGTTCTGTACAAACATAGATTTTTGTTGTTGTTGACACTATGGATTCAAGAACGTCAAGAACAAATTATCTCAAACCACCCAGGTCTTGTTTTTTGAACGCGATTGCAATTTTATGTTCCATCATCATTCCACGTGGTAAAAAGAGCAGCATTTAAACATTTAGCTGGAGCTTTACACGGTGCAGACTTTGTAAATATCACACCACAGAAGATCCTGGAGTGCAACAAAGCTTCCTGCCAAAAAAAATGAGCACTAATGAAAATACAGTCACAAATAACAATGTTATGACCATTCCTCCAAAATGAACTCCCTGCCCATCTCTTTCAAAGGAACAGTAAAACAAAGGACTTTTTAGGTATTCTGACATCGTCAAGTTCCTCTCTTGCGTAAAGCATTCGGCCTGGCTAATGTCAGGCAGCTCAACCCTCATGTCATTCAAGACTGTCAACCATCTGCTGTCACAGCAGTTGAAACGGTTGCCGCTAATATACACTGTAGTCAGATTTGTGGATACAACCTCAACCAAAGAATAGTTTAGAGTCGTAAAGTCATTGTTTCTCACATCGATTACTTTAAGAGGAGAGCACCCTAAGCTGCTAGGCGTTGCATTAAGTTTGTTGTTTGATATGTTGATCTCAGTCAGTGCAGGCATGCAGGGTAAAGACAGACCTGAGCTGTTTATGTTTATCCCACTGACTATCAGGGACTGTAAAGTCGTTTGCACACCTTCCAGTGCCATCTCATGTATCAGCATGTGGAGGTTTCTGGCAAGATTTAAGGAAACGAGTGAGGTCCCCTGAAAGGCGTTTGGCGGAAGTATTTTTATGTTATTTTCTCCAAGATTGAGGTGTTTAAGAGTCTTCAGCTTCCCAAACGCAGTGCAGAAATGATCAAAATCTATTCGATCTTTTGGCAAAGACCCACTCAACATGCCACACGGTTGCAATGAATTGTCTTGTAGATTCAGTGTTTCGATTTGTGTGAGCGCCTTGAGGAAGAGCAGGGGCAGATGGGTCAGGCCGTTGCCCTGCAAGTCGAGGTGCTTTAAGGAATGGAAAATTATCTGACGAACTTGCCTCGGGTCACTATAATTTCTAACATCCCAGTTTATGTTTTGCAAACAGTTGTGGCTAAAATTGAGCGTTTCTAAAGAGTTAAGCAAGCTCAACGTTTCAAGAGGAAAAGAGGCAAAGCGATTAAAGCTCAGGTCAATGTAAACCAGCGGCATCAGCCTCCAGTTTGCATGAAAATAATTCTTTTGAAGTGTCGTCTCATTTACAGCGTCCTGATAAAGAGAGTTTACTTCAGTTACCATCACAGCCTCCGAATCCAGAGCACCAAGCAAATTGTTCTGCAAATGCAGATACTTTAGTCGGTTCATTTTTGGTAGAACTGGGAAGTATAACAGCTTGTTGTGACTGAGGTCAAGAACTTCAAGACTGTACAACACAGCATCCTCTGGAGTAACAAAGAACTCCACTGAATTTCTGCTCAGATTCAGATATTTCACCTGGTGCAACGTAAAATCACAGATAAATGCAAGATTGTTTCTCGCCAAGTTGAGAGATTCTAATCGGCTTAGTGGTTCAAACGTCTGCGGTGCTATTTCTGATATCAGATTATCCTCAATAATTAGACTCCTTATACTTCTGCTCTCTCCAAACAGGCTGGGCGACAGTTTTATTAAAACATTACCAGTCATGTTAAGTTGATCAAGGGAAGACTTGTTTCTCAGCAATAGCTCAGCAGCGCCATTGCTCAAGCCGTTCATTGATATATCCAAGCTCCTGAGTCCGCCGAGGGATCTGAGAGCTTTGCTGTTGCTGCCAAGGCTGACGCTCAGTCGATTCCTGGACAAATTCAAATGTTCAAGCCGGGCCAGGTTTCCAAAAGCCGCCTCGGAGATAAGGTCCATCTGGTTGCCGCTCAGGTCAAGCTCCTCCAAGCACGGCAGAGCAAACGCATGTAACTGTGTGATGAAGTTATCTGACAGGTCGAGCCTTCGGAGCCTTACATCCAGATCCAAGGGGACAGAGGAGAGGTTCTGATTGTTCCAGGACTGATTCTTGAAATGAAATGAACATTAATCATGGTTAAAATAAACTACACATCCCAAGACTACTCGGGCCTAAACGGACCTCTTTTAAGAATTTGCCGTTGAGCCTACCTTTGAAGCATGATGAGTCCCTCCAGGTCCGTAAAAGCCGTGGGTAATTGACCAAAGAAGTACGAGATTAGAGAACGTATGTCTAATCATTGTGTCTGCTCTGCTGTACTGTATCCCTGCTGTGTTCAGAGCTCATACACACCACCTCTTATAGCCCATGCTTCACAAAAAAAGCAACAGAGTAAACAGCTGTGGACAATAGATACAGACAACGTGGTTTCTATTTTTAGACAGAGGCTACTGATTATCTGTCTCTTTTTATGAAGCAAACAGATCTCCTTTAATTTAGAATATATAAATGGATTTCCAGCACATATGCTCATATTTTTTGTTTTAGTTTCTTGCAAGTTAGGGAAAACAAAAAGAGCTGTAAAAAGGTTAACAATTACGACACCTGCATAGGCTTGAATTATTTAGGCATTTTTAATTGATTAAAGACATTGTAGCACTTACATTGCCTTGTGCAGCTTCATTTCAACCAAGCAAAGCCTTTACAAAGTGATATAAATTTATACATCTGTTTGTTCCTGCCAAAGTCTGAGGAAAGCGGAAATCAGTCCTAAAATAGAGGAGAGGAACAAATAAACAGACAACGCGTTGGTGGAGCAGGAGGGACCGGCGAGGTATAAAGAGACACTTTAAAATAGACTGATGAAAGATCCTGGCGGGACAAAAAAAAAAGAGCAGCAGCAGACAACCACACAGGGGGAAAAAGTTTTAAAATATACATTTTTAAGGATAAAGAATTCAAATTAGGTTTTCTTTTATGCTGAAGTTTTTTTTAACTTATCCAGGAGGTTTGTGTTTCTGTGGGGTATAATTATAACTTCACAAAGGCTCATTTCTTTAAGCCACATTTATTGTGCCGCAACACACAGCGAGCACAAAGGTGAGGGAGGTGAAACAAAAACTCTCTAAAACATTCCTACTGTTAAGTGTGAAGGATCTGTTGTAGCCTAATGTGTTTCTTGAAATACAGATGGCAAAGCTATCTCAAATTTATGTCAACATCAACACAGAAATTGTTGATTGGACACAAATCAACAATCCCCCATTCCTCCCAGTTAATCTGTGGGTAACTAGTGGGGAGAGCTGAGAGAAGACTCAGGATTGGGTGATCAAAAATGGTCAAAAATCCATCTTTCTGCATACGCTCCAACCTCGTGCAACGTTATATACAAATAATTGAAACATTCATTTGATTTGGTTAAAAAAAAATCCTTCTTAATGTCAGTTTTATTTTCCCAATATTATAAATGTGCTCAAATTAAATGTCCAGCTTTGTGTGCATATCTTTAACAGCTGTTTTCCTTTTGCTGATAGTTGTTTATCTGCATCCTTTCACACAGCCCTGTGGCAGTTTCCCCACTTCCTGCAGTAACGCCGTTCATTTATGTGGACTTGTTTCAGTTTAGCTGTACGACACCAAAAAAGGTCGAGTCAGCCTCCAGAGAGATCAGAGCCGGCGGTCGAAAAGGGATCAGCATTTCCAGTTCATCACCCTGAAGCAAGTGCACGGTGCCTGGAACAAAGAAACGTGAGGTTGTCTACAGGTTCAAACTGAAATGCTTTTTTTATTCTTTATACGTTTTCCCATTTTTTCTGTATTTTTCTTTTACAGACAAAATATAACTTGATGAACAACTTATCATTATCCTTGAACTAGTCTGGATAGGCTTTCAACAACTTTAAAGGGGTGGTATTGTGTATTTTCTGGGCACAGTAGCTTTTTAAGTAACTATTACTTTCAGTTGTTATGAAAATGCTCTGTATCTAAAAACTGGTGCTCTTTCTGAAACTCCTTCTTCAGGAAGTCACCACAACAGTGCTCCCCTATCAACCCTTTAACAAATTTTCACCTGCTATTAACTGAGAAGTATGAGCTCAGTTCCACCAGCTGTTTGCTAATAGATGCTGGCTAGTCTGAAGGAGCTCCGAGACAGAGTTCGGTCCACCCAGGCGTTTTGCACAGCTCAGTGGTTGCCACTGGAGATTAAAGAATTTCTCAAACATGCATAAAAGAATAAAGGCAACACTCCAAGTATATTTTAATAAGGAAATAACATTCTAACATTATGTAAAGCTAAAAAACATAAACTTTACATAATAGTGTGCGTTTAGTAATTTAGGGGCTTATTGAGGCTGCTTTTTGTCAATAAAGAAATTTGTATCGTTTGATTAGACACGTACCTAAAACCAGATAATCATACTTAAAAATGATAAAAAATTATAATGATCTACGTTATATTTTTGCTTAACATACACATTTATTACATGGTTTATTTTGAGAGTAAATTGAAATTTCACAACTTCCGCTCAACGGCGGCGTGAAAAATGGCTCTAGAACTACTTCTGAATACTTTCAAAGTTGTACCTTTAACTTTGCAAATGGCTGTGATTCCTGCTATTTTATCCACATATATCATGTTGCGGTTGGCCTGACACAAACTGAGTAGAACACAGTTCAAAGAAGAGTGTATATGTATTTCGACACGCATTAAATCATTTAGCGAAAACATCTGCCCATAAGAGTAATTGTTATGGTTCCTCACTCTTATGTGTAACTATTTAAATATGTGGGTCGGTGCTGAAAGACGAGCTGACTTATACAAGAGCAGAGGTGCAGGTTTAAAAAATAGGAACCTTTTTTTTAGGTAAAAGCTTTTTTTTCTTCTCCTGTTTGATAGCTACACTGACTGTGGAAGGTAATTTTCTGTAATCATAGCATGCTCTCATCTCATCCTTCTTGCTTAGACGTCCTGCTGGTTAGAATTAAAATCAATGATACCTAAAATCAAATTCCTAATAGTAAAACTTAAAGTAAAACAAAGTTTCTAAATCTAAAATTGTGTTTGGAAATACAAAGATTACTGTGTCTACAAATGCTAAACATTTATAGTTATTTCAGTCCAGTATTCATAATTTTTTTTCCGGGTCAAAAGGAATCTCTTAGATATCCAGCAGGAGTTTTTAATTATCCCACAACATTTTACATATTTCAACCATTATTATTCTCCTCAGGACAAATTAGTCAACAAATGACTTTTGTCCAAACTCATGTGGGTGCTCACAGCTCCACATAGCCATAATTGGATAAGTCATTTAATTAGCATTGTGGGTATTTGACATAATACTTTTCAGATATCTAAAGTCTTTTTTACTATTCACTTAATTTCACCTGGAATAAGACTAAAACGACCTCCCAACTTGTTCCTTTTTCTAACTAAAATGTTGCTTGTGGTATTCAGAATAACTTGCAGGTTCACATTCCTTACAATTACAAGTTATGGGGAGTTTATTTTTTATTTTTTAAAGTACTTTCAACAACCACATTAACTTTTCATGTGGGCTATCCAAAATAACTCATGATCAGAACAACAGTAAGTCAGTTTCACGTCGTAAAAGTCCTGCACATAAAATATTGATAAAAAGATTGGCTTTGGAAGAAGTTAGACTTGTGATATGTTATGCTGACATTCTGGAAAGTTGGACCTGTTCTTTTCGGTCGTAGGACAGCCCTCGTCGTTGGAGCACCTCAGACTGTTGACCACATAAATTTCTGCCTAAAAGCCTTTTGTTTTCCTCAATTCTTATAAAATATAGCAATTCTTAGTGAACCCTTGAATTTGTCTGCTCACATGTAACAAAAAGCAGCAGCTGTTGGGTCTCACTGACCTGCAGAGTAGCACGTATTGTCACAAGCTTCCTCTGTTCCATCCTGCAGGCAGCGCAAGAGCTCTGTGGGCCTCGTCTCTGCCTCAGTGGAGCTCCAGCTTTGAATGACATGACCCATAACCGTGCTTTGACTTTCAAACAAAACCTGTGAGTTAAGTAGAACATTAGCCGAATACTTGGAATAAATCATATGCAATATCAACTTAGTTACGCTTCATTTGGAATGACACAATACTTGTCCAAACACCAAGTAATAACCATCTTCTTGGACAACGATCCTATTTTCCCTCTGTGAAATTGTACTTCCTCGCTGCGCAGAAACAGTCCAGGGGATCACAGTTATATTTCCTGGGGGGAAAGGCAAAACACATTTATTCAAAAATAATGGCAGAAAGGAGTCGAACCGAGGCCAAGGACTTGAGTTTCGTTTTACCTCTTCTCTCTGGCTGTTTGTTAGTGTCAGCTCTCAACTGTAGGAATGATAACGGCGCTGGCAAGAGAGGTAGATAAAAATCATGCTTTAATTTTATTAACTGTGAAGATATCATTTCTGACCCCACTACCAGATTACACTGTAAAACCCAGCACCATATCTCAACCCATAAATGAGATAAGATACCATAACTTGGCTAAAAGTTCCATCAAAAATCGGCGCTTGATAAAAAAACTTAGTTGCTTTGAAAAAACTAACTTTTGCACATGTTTACATTTCATGACTTAAATGTGTTGTCTCGACTAATACATTTTAAGTTAAAGCGGCCGCCATCTGACTAGCTGTTAGCTAAACATTACTCATAATATTTAACCAAAGCTAATAACGTCAAAGAACCTCACCTCAAAAAAATGCAAATTTACAATTTTAGTTGGCGTCACTTAATGTAGACATTATAGTGATAATTTCTACGTTAGAAAATATCTAAAGTTTTGTGAACTTGGCAAGTTGACAGACACCTTAACAGCAGGCTATATTATGTAGCCTGCTGGGTTACAACTTGATTCACTCGTAAGTACTTTTGAAATCAAACAATGCCTGTCATTTTAATCATATTAAAAGTTTATGTGCATGTTGGTTATTAAACTGCTTTGAAGCAAGAGGAGTTTTCGCCTACTGCTTGGGTTTTACAGTGCAGAGCATAGCTAATAAGCACATTTTATTTATTTATTTTTTTCGTTCTCGGCTCCGAACCCACCTCCGCAGCTGCTCTGTTCTCTTTTTACTCTCCTAGAAAAGCTCTCCAGAGAACTCTGAGCTCTTTGGAAAACACTTTGCTTCATGCCCTGGGAGAAAACAACGCATTGAGAGGAAATTTATTATTGCAGCACTATCTGAATACTCGCTAATAGTATAAATCTCAGTAGTACAGTGTCCAAGATGACGCCATAATGCGTAATCATTGACATACCTCCCCTGTTTTAGACATCTTGGCCGGTTTCCCATGGACTCCCCCAGAACGTTGCTGATTTAATTGCTGACTTATGTCCCCTCGGAGTTTCTGAACGTCCTTTTCTAAAACACTGACCCTGTGCGCTAGGAAAAGGCTAAGACAAAACATGATCGCCGTTAGCGAGAATAAAGCTTTATAGAGCATAGTGAGACCTGCTGACGGGATGTTCCTCCAGCTACTCAAATGGGTGAGGTCGCACATCAGTGCACGCCGGAAACCTGCAGTTTCAAAATGAGTTTCTAAATGAGGAACTGTCCTCTTGTTGCCTCTCGGAGATGGAACTCATTTTTCTTTAAAAAAAAAAAAAAAACTGCTGAAACTAAAGCCAACTCCGTGGCTTGTTGTGAAACTCGCAGACAACGTAAAAAGCCACATTTTAATAAAGACAAAGGCCCCGCTCGCACAGCATCGTTTGTCCTTGTCAGCGCTCGTGCCAGTTCGGGCTGATATGAAAGGGAGGTTGGAGGCCTTTAAATGAACACCACCGGCTGCACAAACACAGAAGACGAGGGAGGCGCACTTAGGCAGAAAATGAAAACATTTTAATCCATCAATCAACTCCATTTACAAAAGTATATTCCATTTTATATACATTATGTACAAGCATGTATTAACAACTTGTTTCTCTACATGGATTCAGTCATAAAGTAACTAAACAAAAGCACTGGGAGACATATCACTGGTATTTTGCAGGGATGCTGTAGTGCAAATGTGCGCAAAAAAATATATATATATATACATATATAGTGCTGTTGCTCTTTGAATACCTTCCTCTGTCCTTGCATCTCGTGGAGTTTTCAACTCCTCCTTCCATGACTTATAGAAAAGGCTTAAATAATAGAAATAGGAACTAAATCATGAGAGAAACAGTGCCTCGCTAAAGTACCTTTTTTTATATCTTACCACAATACAATCACACACTTTTAAGGTTTTTTTTTTTTGCAATTGGAAGTTTATTTGATGGCCTTAGAAAAAGAGCTGAGAAATGGAAGGAAAATTACACAACGGATTTAAACTTTACTAATAAAAATATAAAAATGTCATCCCAACGGCAATATCATGTTGAAGGATTTTTTTGTTTTTTCCCCCACCAGCAGGAACAGAACAACTGGTCAGAGTTGATTGGACGCCAGCTAAAGCCCAGAACAAAGCGATTCTGAAAGACAATTAGTTAGTAAGCAGAGGTTCAATTTTTATCAAGATGATCCCAAACAAAGCAAGAGCTCCAATGGAACGGTCTGGATCAAAGCATATTCATGCCAAATGCATAAATGAGCCAAAGGCCAAACTTATATCCAATTGAGACACAGTGGCAACTTAAAACCTGTTATTTACAGATGGTCTCCATTCAATCTGTGAGATTGACGAGTTCTGCAAAGTCAAAGTAGCCAACATTTTAAAGCTGGTAGAGACATTTCAGGTTTTTATTTGTAAAAAAAAAAATGCTAACTTTATTTTCCTTCCACTTCAGATCTAAGGACATCTTTATGTTGGTGTATTGCATAAAATGTTCATAAAATATATTCATGTTTGTGGCTGTGATGTGATGAAAGATTTGAGGAGTGTGAATCATGAATAAATTTGCAAGGCACTATCACTGTTTTTTTTTTTTTGTCATTGTTCAACAGCACTTAAAAGTACGTAATTACTAAGTACCTATCAGCACAGTGTCCTTCCTTGTTATAAAGAGAGCTGCTGCGCGTCGAGGGTGACTATAAATAGAGATTTTGAAGTTTGACGAGGATATTTGGTTCCAAAAGGCGTATCTCTGCACAGATTCATGTGGAAGGGAAGTATTTGAAGTGTTCAGAGTCCTTTTTTTTTTTCTTAAAGGCAAACGTTTGAAAGTGAACAAAAGTCACCAAAGCTCGCCGAGTGTCCTCTAGACATTGGCCTTGAAATGAACCCAGCAATCCCACATCAGGCAGGACGAAACAAGACAGCAGACGGCGAGTGCGGTTAACCGTTCTGTCCAGCAGATGGAGCCTCTCCGAGCCTGACGCTGCCCAAGAAGGTGGTGTGATTGGTCATGTTTATGAGCGTGTACTCGTGGGCTATGCGTATGGAGATCTTCTGGCCCGAGCGCAGCAGGCTCACGCCTGCCGTGTAGCAGGTGTTGAACTTGCGCTGGCCTGTCTCGATGCTGCACGTGCAGCGCAGGAACGGGCTGGAGTCCACCATCACGTCATAGCTGGCAATGTCGGTGAAGTTGAGGTAGTACACCTGGTGAGAAAAGAAAGGAGATCCGCACAAGACTGAGAGGGGTAATCTAAACGAGGGCGGCGTGAGCATTTAGGGGGTTCTCTGAGAGCCTGAGCGGCAGCAGAAGCACGACTTCCAGAGCTGCACACTGAGCCACAGAGGGAAGAGAATGACTCAGACATTAACAAAGCAGGCAGGGTTTCTTTTAAGATCAGCTGCCAGCTCTTTTCGACTGTAATTTTAAAGGAGTTACGTCAAGGACCGTACTCACTTCTACCTGACTATATATGAAGTAGACACCGTCCAGCAGCACCACCAGCTCTCCGGTGCGAGGGTTCATCCTGAACACGTCTTTATTGATGGACACCATCTTCCAGTTCCTGAGGACGCCTTGAGACAGATCTAAACATGTCACAACAAACACAGGGCGAGACAAACGGTCAACATAAACAACTCGTGGCGATGTTTTAACGAAAAACAGATCTTGGCACTGACAGAATATAAACCTGCTTAATGATCCTTGTGCTCCATCTTAGGAGAAGGACTGAGGTAGCATGCGAGCCGTTCAGTCCTGACGTCAGGCCACATGGCTCTGACATTTAACGTAGGCTTACATGTGTTGAATGAACATGAAACGGCAGTGAGATTACAGTTAGGCCGCTATCGTCCTGCACAATGTTAAAGTCGCGGAATCACACATTTCTCCAGCTGGAAAATTTACTCTCTCATTTCACAGCAGCTCTGACGTTCATCCTTCGCAATTCAACTGAATAAGAAATAAATCTGTGTAAAGGACCAAAAATGAAACAATGAGATTTGTTTGAATATTGTGAGCAATCGGTCTTCGTTGGTGGTGGTCTGTGAGCGCCTCACTCCTTCACTTGGCAGCGTTCAGTCCCTCCAGGAAGTCGTGATGTCGAAACTTGACGCAAATGACCTCATCGTTCACAAATTCACTTCTCTGCAAATCTTTCCGAGCAAGTTAACGTTTTCTGTCTTTTCTTCTTTTCTAACCAATCACTGCAGCTCGGCTGTATTTTGTCCAATAGCCTTAGCCCACTTCTAATTTAACCTCATGTTTCATGATATCTTGTGAAGGTCGAACCTAATGGATGAAAGCATGTGATGCTAAACGGTAACATTTTCCTTTTTTTTTTTTTTTTTTTGCAAAAGCCTTTGAGATATTTGTAGGATTTTCTTACACTGAATCTACAGTTCATGTTAACTTAATTGACCAATATGGAATTACACTTTTGGACTTTGACAACTCCCCAAAACATGATTTTATTATGAATTACGGGCGCTAGAATTACTTGAAAGTGTTATTTCCATTTTAATTATTAAATATGGCATAATATCGTCTTTTTTGGGGAAGTTATGTGCAGCAGTATCAATTATTTCTGTAAGACCACGCTATGGCAAAAATAAAGCTTTAAAAAAATTGCAACTCTGACTGCAGCTTTTTGAAAAAAGGCTCATCCGTACCAAAACCTGAATTTTCTTATTTTGTTGGACTTGGTTTGACACAGAAAAAATAAAAATCGCTCCTCATCTTTCTACCAAGGACCTGAAGACTTTGGGTCAAAGCTACTCATATCTTCATCCGTCTTGACGAAGCAAAATTTTCCAGCTAACCCCAGATCATGATACAACCATCACCATGTTTCACTTAGCATGACGTTCTTTTAGTGTTAAAATATTTGCCCAAGGTTTCAGTTCGTCTCCTTTAGATAATAAAGATTCCCCACACGGTTTGAGAGGTTTTAGTCAGACGTGGATGTTTTCTTTGGACAAAAGAAAAAGGCTCCTCTCATGTAAAACTATTCCTTAGTCCAAACATATGGAGAATACATAAGACTGTTCTCACAAGGAAGCGTTCAGTGGAAATTCCTGCAGATTTCTTCGGTGCTGCGGCCCAGCAGCCTCCCTCGATATCTGTTGTGTAGCTTTAGTTTTAGAGAAACCCTCAGCTTTTGGAACCATTGTCCCTTTTTTTTCTCTCTCTAATAACTAAAGATTTTCTTTACTGTGCCAAGATACATTACTGTGGATTCTTACACTCTTGTCCTCACCAAAATCTTTGAACAATGAGATCCTTTGTAATCTTTCTGCGATGTATGCCTTTAGCTAGAGGTTGAAAATCAGGTCGACTTCATTTCAGTTTAGTTAGATTAGGTTATTTGACTATAATTGATCTTAGGTATGTGCCAAAGAATGGAAATGTGCTTCAACTAACTATCAGGTAAAGGACGGGCACTAATTTTGCAGTTTTTCCTTCTTAGTTAATTGGGACCTGTCCAGGGTGTACCCCGCCTCTCGCCCGGAACGTGAGCTGGAGATAGGCACCAGCACCCCTCCCGACCCCCATTGAGGGACAAGGGTGAAGGAAAATGGATGGATGGATAGTTAATTGGAACGCACTACATGGCCTGATATGTGTAAAAACATGAAATGATTTATTTCATTTTATTTTCTTACGTAGCACGAGCTTTACATTTTAACAGGAGCTTGTAGACGGTTCCATATTTCAACATAAAGACCATAATCCCCTCAGATGTGGCGTGCTGGATCTCTCGAGCGAACCATCAAAGGCGTGCCAACAATCTAAAGAAATGTCATTTGTTTTCTTGTAATTTCAATGTTTGGCAGGCCCGTCTGTTTGGTATAACTCCAAAATTGTGTGTTTGACAAACAGCAGTGACAGGGATAATTCGTGCTTATTGCTTCGTGTCAAACACGCTAGTATATCTCCGAGTGAGCATGTGCAAGGCACCCACCTTCCCTCACTTGGATTGTTGTTTCTTGTCCTTGTAAGTGAACCACTGCCGGCTGGAAAGCAAAGAACCCCAGGTGAATAATTTGCAAGGGGGGGCAGGCGGGCCCTCTCATTGACAAATATTTTTAGAATTAGATTTAATTCAATGAAGGGTGTACTCTTACCTGGAATTTCTTTGACTTATCAGAAACCCCTGCAACAATAAAAGACAGACATGATTTTTTTTTTTTTTTTAAACCCTGCAGTTCAATGCTGGAGAGAAACAAAAGGACGAGCGGTGATTAAACAAAACAAACACTGACATAGTTTAAGGATAAATCACTGCTATTCTGCACAATGTTTGACAACCTGAATCAGACAGCCTCATAGTGGAGGCAATGAGTTAATCAATTTTGACAACTTGAGCCCCCCTCTAGTGTGGGAAAGCGTAGATGTGCTGGGGGAGCACTGTAATCTAGGTGGAAAATCTCCGAGCTCTGTTTTCTCGGTTATCTCAGCGTAAGTTGCGCGGAGTCTTTGTACCTGCCGGACCTTGAGGGCCTGGAGGTCCCTGTGGCCCAGGGGGCCCGGGAGGTCCTACGGGCCCCACAACGTTGCTTCCTGGAATGCCGGGGATCCCAGGGATGCCCGGCGGGCCCTGTGGCCCCGGGGGACCCGGGAGACCAGGCGGTCCAGGCCTTTTCTTCGCTGTAGAGAGAGAAAGACGATAAAGTTACTTTTGTTGGAATCTAATCTGCGTGATCTTAAGAGACGTGGCGATATGAAGACGGGCCAGAGCCACGAAGGTTTTGATGGAGAGCATAAAACAAAATACACGCAAGTATGTTCATATTCCAAATACTCCATTTTGTCTCGTTACAACCACAAACCTCACTGTATTTACGAGGATTTTTTATGTGATAGATCAACACAAACTTGTGTTTATTTGGAAGTGAAATAAAAAAGATGCATAGTTATTATTTTTTTTAAACAGTTAATAAAATAACTTCAAAGTGAATAAAGTTAAAAGTTCGAGTTTAATTGTGGACACGCGAAATCACTGAAACTCAGTCAGACTTTATCGAGAGTGTGAGTGGAGATGTTAATTTTCATGTCTTGCCAGATTTTTTAATACGTTTCGTTGTGGGCATGGAACGTTGGGCTCTAGGTTTTCTGCCACGCAGACTTTGGCATGTTTCGCAAAAAGTTCACTTTTGGTCTCATTTGGCTAAAACTTCTTCTGCATGTTTATTCTAAGTTTCAACATAGCCTCTCTTAATTTTATGTATTTATTTATTTTTGCATGTGCCAAAGGAAAAGCCGGACTTCTCATTGCTTTCTTTCAACAACTGCTTTCATCTTGGCACACTCCCACAAAAGGCCAGACGTGTGGCCCTGCGTAACTAAAGGTCGGTCTGTTGACAGATCCTCCCACCTGAGCTGTGGATGTCTGCAGCTCTTCCAGAGTTACCATGGTGACAGTTTCTCAGATTGCCAGGTCTTTCTGTTTATGTTGACGGCCTTTTTAACGTTACATTTGCAGTTGTCCACAGCTCTTTTCATTTTTTTAAATTTTTTTTATGAAGAATTAGTCCAGTGAGATGCTAAAAGCTGGGGATGACGCCGACTTTAAGCTTGCTGGAACCACTTAAAAAAAAAAAAATCCAAAAATGACCTATTCATGACCCCAGAGGTCATCACAGAACAACTCTATTTATACTAGAGTTAAATATTTACCAGTATTTAACTTACTGGTAAATATGTGTAGACTAGTAAGCTGATTAATTGGTTGTGCTGGATTTATTTAATAGTATCAAAGGAAAGATTGCTGAATACAAATGCATCCCACACTTTTTCAGACATTTGTGTAAAAAAAGTTTGAAACAATCTAGTTTTCCTTCTAGTGTTACACTACCTTGTGTTTATCACATAAAATCCCAATAGACATCTTGCAAGGTACAGTACCTTTTTTCCTCTCTTTCCTCCTCTCCTTTCCATTTGATTCTGAAATAGTAAAAAAAAAAAAAGAAAAAAAACAGCAGCATGATTATTCCCGAAATAGTTTCATGAACAATCACCATCTTGGACAGCATCCCGAGCGTCCGCCTCGCAGGTATCCCATAATCGGGTTTACCAGATTCAGACGGTGCGTGGCGAAACCCACTGGAGTGGAGGTATGTCAGTCTGCGGTATCTCGTAGTGTAGTAATTTGTAAGTGCGGTTTCACCTCCTCTGTATGAACAAGTGCCGTAAGCATTCGCAGGCAGTGGAACTGGAGAAGATCATTAGAGAGATACTTTATCCTGCCAAAATCCTTTTTCTTTGAATTAGACCCAGATGGAGAACACAGATGAAAGTGTGTGTACATGTGTGCATGTGTTTGTTTAAGCATACATTCACAACCGGCAACCAACCCCCCCACCTACCCGATCCCCCCGCCCCCGTGCCCTGCGTCGCCGTTGTGTGTGCGGACGCACACGTCCGGATCTTCGCCGGGGCATCGATGTCACTGCTCCGGAGTTAAAATGCGCGCGCGTACATATATGCTCAGCTGAGGAATCCTTTCAAAAAGCCCTTTGTGCATGTTTACCATGTCATTAGAACTACAAAGGCCATTTAACCTTAAAACCTCACAGTTTGAGTCCCCCGTCAAACATATGGGCCGGCGTTTCTCCCCTGGCTAAATGACTGGATGCATCCGCATAGATTTCTCTTAATGAGCAGCCCTATCTGGAATCTGGTGCCCGTTAGAGGAGCGCTGCAGACACACACACACACACACACACACACGTGCAAAAAAAAAAAAAAAAAGAAAGAAAAAAGGACACACATACATAAATGCACACAAAACAGCACACATCTAAGGCTAAGATTACAAAAGCCTTTGTCTGTGCGCTCGGCGTAGAGGAAAGACCTGGGAATGATTAGTGTTTAGAGGCTCGGGACGTTACCGATTTATGTAGAAACTCTCAAAGGTGAGTTTTTTCTTCTAATTTAAACACAATCACTAAATTCCCCCGCCGCCGCCACACCCCAAGTATTCAGTGTCACGCCACAGACGCTGGAATGCCTTGTGATCATGGTGCACTTGTTGCACTCAGACATGAAACATCAAAGTCTTTGCTCTTTTTTATTTGCATAGCTCAGATTCTAAACAAAAGCTAATTCAGACATACTGGCCATATGGCTTTTTTGTTGTTTTTTTTTCCTTCAATGGAGTTATTAGTTTACATAAATCAGCTTAAAATAACGAAAGCCATCAACACTGCTGATTATTATTCTAATATTCAGTTGTGCGATGATAGGTGCGAGCGACATTTGAGAGACTGTGTTATTTTGAGACCGAGGGAAATCGAGAGGATTTCACTGTCTGTTTCGAATTGGTGCAACCCTCCCAAAGCCCTTGTTGTCCTTGCTTGCTTTCCAAGTATTAATCAATCCCATTTCACTTAATGTTTTTGCTATAAAAGCACAGCCAAATGATGTGGTGGGGTCGCTTTGTAAAGTTAGCACAAAGAAGTTTAAAAACAAAAAAAAACTAAAATAATTCATTTCACAGAAGTGAGAAGCCATTAACATGCAGTTTTCGGAATTTAGGAGCCGTAATCCCAACATGAGCCCTTTATTTACACAGTAACCGAACCCCGTTACTACAGAAACAATTGCTCAATAGTCAAGTCAGCAGGTGCAATGCAGTCAACAAGAGTGGACTAATCCAGAGGACAGCATCTGCTGGTTTTCCTGTGAAAGGATTTGACTGTTAATCAGAAGTTCAAGTATTACAAAAAAAAACAAAAAAAAAACTCAAACCCATTACTTTATATTCAATAAAAAACATAAGAACTCCTAACATATTTGTTTTGTGATTTCACCCCTACATTCAGATGCACTTATTTTTTTTTTTTTTTAAGTTTCCCAAAAGTGAGATAAAAGCTGGAGAAACCTTGAAGATTATATTTCATTCATTTTCTGCTGGATTCAAAACTGAACTGTTACTTCTTAAAAGCAACATACAGCACTTGGTGTTTGTTATAGTCCAAGATAGGGATGTATAATTTGGAAATGTGTACATCTGGAACCATTCCAAGATAATTAACCCTGGAGGCTGGCCCTTAAAGCATCAGTGTTTATATCAATATATACGTGTGTATAGTATTTTACATATTTGTTAAAACTATCATTATGTTCTGAAAGCATAATGAGCTTCTCTTCCTTCTCCCTACGCAGAGAAGGGAGAAGGCTGTCAAGTCCACAAATAAGCTGCTCCATCAGAAATAAAACAAAACATTCACAGTCAGGCGCAGCATCTTAGTGCTGTCAATCATCCTTGTGTACGTGCTGCTCACACCCTCCCGCTTTCTCTCTGCTGTGCTACAGCTTCTTCTCGTCAGCAGAGTCCGTCATGAATGCTCAGGTTAGCAAGCATGGCCACCGCTTTAATAGAGATTTTAAATATAGTCGAGGAAAGCACGTTCTGGCACAGCGTTGACTAAAACAACCAGACTTAATGCCATTAATCTTGAGCAAATTAATGTTATTCAAATCACATGCACATGGTCTACTGCGTATTGTTGGGGTTTGGAGCCAAATGTCGCCACATTTCTTCCTCACATAGACACAGCTTTATAAACTAATGCTACAACTGTGACCACATTTAGATGTCTTTACTTTAAGGGAGCAAAATAAAAAGCTATCTATTTAAAAAGTCTGAATGTGCTCCCCCCCATTGTCCATACTTGAATAATGTTATTGATAATCCTATTTTGTTCTTTTAACAACGAAAGAACTGAATGACCAGTAAAATAATTCAATTTTGATAAAGTTTTGCAAATAAATACATCTGTTGAAACCTTTTTTAATGGCATTATTTTCCATGGATCTTTGCCTATGACAAACGATACGTTTATGTTTATGTTGGCCAACGACAGGGGTAAGAGCACATTGCATAAAATTGGCCACGATTTTCATTGAATTCCAACAAGGTTCCAATTTGAAATGATTTCCAAATGTTCATGGCTCACCTTCCCAAGAAGATTTACTGTAAACATCCCTCCCATTTGCAAAATTAGTGCTATAAATATGTTTGGAAGGTCAGACCTCAAAGTAATTTGGAAATTGTTATCAACCAGGGAAAGGCCTAATTGGTGCACCTCTAGTAGTTAATCTACAGGCGGAAAATGACAAGGTGGGAAACGCAGCATCCGATTACAGCTTCTTTGTAAGGGTGTGGATGAATTAAAAAAAAAAAGAAAAAAAAAAACGCCTCACACCTGTTTCTGTTTCCCTGGCAGGACTCCTTTTTGCTCGTCGCGTTCTTCCTCTGCTGTCTTTTGTGCCGTGGAAGTCGTCATCGCCTCTGTAGAGGAACCTCTCCTGAAGGGGACACAGGGAGGGTAAGGGAAAATTTAGGAGTGGAAAATTGCCCAGAACTCAAAACGTGCAACAAGCGTCAAAACAAAAGAGCCCTGAATCGAACAGCTGTGAATATCAATAGCAGCAATGCCATCTGGGATGAAGTCAACAGAAAATAAAGGAAAAACAATCCAGGGTTTTGAGAGGGAAACACACGTTACAAGTATTGACTCTATTCTTGGCATATAATGTTTGCACAGAAACAACTTGGGGCATTTAAAAAGACGCGAGCCGAGACATTCACCTGTGGCCAAGTCATTGTCTGGCCCAGTACGGGCGGTAATTTATCCCGTAACCCGAGTCGTTTCTGTCTGTGTCTGAACTCGTCACCTGGCCACGGACGCTCTAAAATTCACCTTTTTTTTTTCTTTTTCAACACAAAAGGAGGACATGAGGTGGGGTTAATTCGAGAGCAACACCTATTCATGCGCACCTGGTCCCGGCCTATTCACTGGTGACATGAATAACCAAAATTTAAAAAAAAAAAAAGTCCAAGAAACAGATCTGGTGTGGCTGATTTAAGATCCGTAAATCAATTTTCCCCACTGCTGTCTTTTTATATGACCTACATATTGGTGTGCTGATCAGGGTCAGACTGTCCTGAAACCTTGCACCAAAAACATACCAAACCACCATACAGACTTTATTTTATCGTATCTTACAATGTGTACGTATATTTCTTTTCATGTGCAGCATCACACATGCCCTTTATTTCCACCTGTGCAACATTTAATGTTTCACATGTCAGATCAACAAAAGACGGACATATTTGTAAATTGGCAAGAAAATGATACATATTTTTTTTATTTCTTTATAATATTAGTGCTGTACACTATACCACAATTATTTTGTCAGTGAAATATGAATCTCACAATGGAGGGCTGAAGGTCACAGTGAATGAAGAACAACAGAAAACCCTTAGGGGACTGATCACATAAAAAAAATATTTAAATATTGCTCACTATACATGTAAAATATTTTAGAAACTATAAGCAGCTTTTATTTTTTTTCCATTTCACGGTTTTATATGCCATGTGTCAGGCCACAACATAAAATCTTAATAAAAAACATTGAGGTTTGCGTTTTTCAAGATGGTAAAATGAGAAATATTTCTAAAAGTTCAGTCACGAAGCCCCGACAACCCGATATCGCCCCCTTTCCGAAGCAGCGTGAACTCCCAGTGCCTCCCCAGTGTGGTTTTAAACCAAAACCACTGACAGACCATAAGAAGACAGACACAAGAAGTTATGCTTCTAGTTTTCTATACCTCTTTTCAGATGTGGGAACACCCACCCTCCCGAATGCCTTCCCTGAAGCGAGCGATGAGCTGAATCATGTCGAACACCTCCCCAGCCGGCTCAGAGTGCAGTTAACATCTACGTCCCTGACCAGCTGCCAGCTACGTCCGACCTTACGAGGCCCGGGAAATCCAGAACCGATGAACGAGCGCGAGTTGGAACAGTTTACGGACAACACAGCCGCTCCAGATGTTCCTTGGGAGCAGAAACGTTTGCTGTTCATTTGGCGTGCAGGTGCCTCCACATCTCCTCTCCAGCTGTTGGTGTGTAAAAGAACGAGGTGGGGTGGAGAGGAGGGGGGTATCTCAAAAGTATTCTTGGTGTGTATGTTCAGCCATATGGCTTTACACTTTCGTCTGTTCTGACAGCCAAACATGATCTCGCAGCCAATTTCTGGCCCGAGATTAAGGGCCCGGCAGAACGACGAAAGACAAACAAGCAGCCTGCGAGGCTACTACCAAACCGGTGCAGCTGACAGATGAAGGCAAAAGAGCGGGGAAGAAAAATTAATTTTAAGCTAAAAGCTCCCATTAAAGTGCCATGCGGAATGGTTTCACACTCTCGCTTGCTTGGTTTCACATCATTACAACATTTGCAGCCCTCATCGTCTTCAAAGGCACGCCGAGTTACAGTAAATCAGGATGACAACGTGTTGGTATGTATGCCAAGTGCCAACTATTGAGTAAACCATTCTTTTTCGGCACAAAGGGAAAATGCAATTAATTAGAGGGCTTTCAAATCTTCAAAGTGAGGGGGGTTGCTGTTGCGAGCCGTGGACGCGATTCCCTGTTGCTTCGTGAGGATATGACTAAAATTCAGTCACCCCAGGCTGTGTAATTTTGCTATTACAGGATTGCTCCTTTCGCTTTAATTAGCACCACTCCAAAAGCCTGTATGCTTGCCAGCACTTTTAGACATCAGATTTCCTACATATTTATGACGACTAAAGACAACAAGCAGATTCTCCTTTATATTTTACTGCACTAAATATCCATCCTGGTTGCGGCATAGATATGTGAAACCCAATAGCGCTTAAGAATGTGAGGTTACAAAGTTGAGGAGGTGAAACCGAGGCCTGGTGGCTGATGTTGCATGTCGGGTGCCCATCACCGCTGTGCAGGCATTACTAACCCCAGTGGCATGCATCCTCCCGAGAGCCGACGGCTCGTGATACTCCTGTGATTCAAGCAATCGAATTTGACGATGACAGCGTGTTTTCTTTTAAAACACCACGCACAAAAAGGGCGGCCTCCCCGTCTTAAACGCTTTCTCTCCATGTGTTTCAAACCATAACCCGGGTAATTCAATAACGGTACGCATACACTATGAAGTTCAACCTGAGGGAAATGTAGCCTGTCAGCAGCCAATCACCCCTCGGATTGTTGCAACACTTGCTGGCGGAGAGATTCCTCACTCGAACGTGTCGAGAATTTATTATTTTGGTTGATGTTTGCGACGACTCTGGACTCAATCTGTCTGCGCCATCTGCCTGTCAGGACGATTCAGGCTGTGTGCGTTTATGCGTTTGCCTCCTCACATCGCCGATGTTTTAACCTCCTATTGGGCTTTTACGACGGCTCATTTATTTATGCACGATATCCGAGTGAACAATCACAAAACTTGCTGTTTTAGCTATCGGCAGCAAATTACAATCAAAGAGGGTCAAAGCCCACCCGGCGCCTCGACGCTGATCGCAAGTAAGGACTTTTGAGTTTGATTCCCATCAAACTAGCTTTTTTTTTTTTTAATAGCCATTAACCAGACTCCAGATGTTTCAGCATGTGCTCTCTCTGAGACTTTGAAGGCATAGATCAGAGCACAGAATTATTTCATATAACAGAAGGCCCAAGAAGAAAACATGAGCCGAGCTAACACGATCAAATAATCCTTAGATCACACTTTAATACATTTCTCTGGCTGATGTCAGGTGGACAAAGGCACAACATGCTCAAACCCCACATCTCGCTGCCATCATAGATATTAGCGCTGTACACACCTGGACGGAGGTTGTTTTATTTTTACTGTTGGGAACTGAGCAGATCTGCGAAACAGCTGGAATTTACTGCCTTGCTCAAGGGCATTACCAACAGCGAGGTGGAGGTGAGGACTGTTAAGATCACTTCCCAGACCCAGATCATAAATCGCCAGCTCATCTGCTTGGATTAAGAGAGCAACTGGAAGGATTTGGTGAAACTGTGAAGTTTTTGAGTGGTTCTTAAGTTCTACCTGCAATCCGGAAACGGCTGCTTAGTTTTATGATTGTTTCTAAAAAAAAACAAAAAAAAAAAAAAACCTTAGAGATCTAAGCACTGCCATTCTTGTTAATGGTTGAGATTAATACTTTTCACTGACACGGAAAACTAAAGTCTGCTGGGTGTGACTTGCATTTATCATCATCAGTTCCATTTCTGCTTATACACACACAAGATTTTTGATCTCCAATACCTATTAGTGGCTGCTTCCTTCTGACTGGATTTTCATCTTCTGGTTTACTACCAAGACTGACTGAGATAAGTCAAAACATCTACTGTAAGAGAAGGCAGCAGGCTATAGCCGACAAATATGCAATAAAGTGTGAATATTAGCCCTTATAAACAAGTTCAAAGAAATGCTCCTTTACCAACTTGAACACACACAATGCCATTTCTTTTCTATTTACTACCATTTTGTGGCAGTGTACAAACAAATTCCTCTCTGAAGTATTCAAATTGTCTTTTGTCCTTTCCTACTGCCTCCAAACAAACCGAAGTAAACAATTAATGTTCCTAAACTTTTATCGGTTTATTTCTATTACTACCTAAGTATTTTCTGATTAATTTCACAGGTAAATAATTATAAAAATAATAATTCTACATTCTAGAAAATGACCTAAAATCATCTGTTCTCTAAGTGGGTATGAAACCTTCTTTTAAGACGAGGTATAAATTGGTAATTAAACATTACTTGAGGCACAGCTACATTTCCTACAGAACTTTTCCTGAGTACAAAATGTCTAAAACTGCAAAAGTTATCAACTGTCCAAAGGGTGAAGTGACCTGGATCCATATATTTTTTTTTTACGGTTCAGTATTTCCATGGGTTATGGAGACAAACGCAGTTAACATTTATCCATCGTTTTCTATCAGAGCCATGGGGTGTTTATCGGTCGGGTACACCATGGAGGGGCCTCTGGTTCATTACATGGCAAAACTACTAGTAGATATTGTACAATTTAATTGACTTATGTATTGTTTTAAAGCAGACATCTACTTTTATGAAATATGAAGCACGAAACGTCCATTGGTGACACTTGGTAGATGGCTCCATCTAACACCAGAAGAAGTCTGCCAAAAAAAAAAAAATGTCCAAAACTACGAAAAGTGAGAAACGTTGAAGGGACAACGTGGAGTTCTAGTCATTTTGTCCCTTCTCTACTTCTATGTTTGTAGTTTGGTCATATCCGACTTGTTAGTTGGCGTTTCTATATGAACCTAGCGTTCACTTGTATCCATATTGACATAAATTAACTTTCCATAATCTACTCGTGGTCTGTTTTATGCAAAGTTAATTATGTGTCCTTTTGGGTCGTTATCTGTCATAATGCACATGAGGAACCAGAACCAAAATTAAAACGGGATAATAGTTAACCTGAGTTTTCAGAAAGCAACATACAATAAAATCAAATTATGGGTGAAATATGAACATTTATCAGCAATTTATCATTATAATTATTGGAAGAACCTGTTTACAAAGTATATAAGTGCAAAATGGTTTAGTTATAGACACAAAAAGGCAACGTATATATGTGAAACAGGGGTATGACATGGTAAAGAAGTAAACTGACCAGAGTAACACTTGACAAAAAAGGCAGAGATAACCCAGTTAATGTTACTACTGTTACTGTAGTAACAGTAACATCCCACTGTTACTACAGTAACAGTGGGATGTCAAGCAATCATTCTCTTCTCAGTTGGATACAAGAAGCTGCCAAGCAAGAAACAGCTCTTTTTTTTTTCCTTTGAAATTATTTTGGATGCACTTGTTCAAAGAAGCAAAATGGATTTGTTTCGCTAAGAAACTCTGCTGGAACCGATCAGACGCATGCTTCAAAATGTTTCCAAAGAAGTAAACTGACCAGAGTAACACTTGACATTTATGGCATTTATGGTAAAATGCCTTCATTTTACCATAATGAAGGCATCCATACCACCTGCCTTTCTCAAAACATAGGTTATACGCACAAAAAAAACAAAAAAAAACAAATCCTGCTGTGAGGGACAGTTGAGTACCACTTGTTTTATGTTTGCCACATCAGATGTATGCTGATTGTTCTGCTACACTTGCCTGTATACCTGTACGTCACGTCAAATTTCAACCATTCCCGCTGAGGGGGCCTTTGATGCAGATGTGTGTGAAGATTCCAATAAACATTTTTTAACTCTACAAGAGAGGTTCTTCAAAGGAAGGGACTTGGGGGGAAAAAAAAAAAAGGCTAACAAGTGCGGCCTCAATGCCACATGCTCCTGTTTCTCCAACTATGTAAACTGTGGGACGTGTAATCAGAGTTGTTTAATGCAGACATCTGGCACGGACAGCATCACAGCACTGTTAAATATTTACAGCTGGGCCACAGTCTTTCACCTCATGAAGCATCACCATCTGGGCCGAATACCAGGCCCGTCTCACTCGGCTACAACAAGGGAAACAGCTACTATCTAAAATAAGCCAAGCAAAGAGACAGCTAAATAAATATCCCGAGCGCGTGAGAGAAAAATGTTATGGAGAAATCCCGATGCGAACGATGGATCTCATTAATGTTTCCTCCTGAGGAATAAATGTGTTTGCACTGGAAAACTTAAATCCCTCAGGGTGACAGCTACAGGTCCTGGCCAATGTCCCACACAGAGGATCGTTTTCTCCAGCGCAGAGCTTACACAACCGCTGACAAATGAGCAGGATTGAGACAGCAACGTAAAGTTGAGAGGTGCAACTTGGTACTTTTCGTGCTGATCAAATTAGGGAGTGGAGGAGTTGGAGTGGGGGGGGAGAGAGAGGCTGTTTGCCAAAGCCACAGACAACACAATGAGTGTTCAATCAAGCCGCTGCCAAAAGGGAAAACACATGTGAGACGGAGACTGGCTCTGCTCCAAGTACCAAGTGCCCCATCTAAGTCCTGATGAATTTACATCAGCCCTTGGGGCTTTGCACCTGCTGGTGATTCAGTTAATGTGCAGTCCACCTGCTCCAGCACACTCACTGACCCCCACCCCCTGTGCGTTTCCACCTGGGCGAAACTCTGAGCATCTAACTCTTTCTCTCTTTTTAGAAGGGGGGGAAAAAAGATGACAAATTGGAATAATGGATAAAATGTATGAGTTTATTGCAATATATTCTCCAACGGGAGATGCTTTATTGAGGCAGGGTAGATGGGTTTACCTGACAGATTGATAGATGAGGGAATCAAATATTTCTCTCAACATACATCTCCCTGGGAACTGGGTTGACAACAAGCTGCTGACAGGATTCTCTGCACATGAAGTTGGCCAGTAAAACATGCCGAGGCCACAACGCGCACACACACAACCTGACACCCTGACACAGAAACAGGAGCAATCAACCAGCCTCCGATAGAAGAAGCGTGCTGAATCTCATTACAGGTTTTCTTTTTACCTCTCGATCCTCTTCGCTGTGCCTGCTGCCGGTGTCCACTCGCGGGTGGCCGGGCGGCAAAACCCCCACCGGGTCATCCAGGTCAACCCCGGCGTGTGTCACCACGGAGTCCCGCTTCTGGTGGGTAATTTCCCTTTTCACCTCGGAGCGCAGGTCCAAATAGCAGACTAGGGTGACTGCGTGTAGGGTGAGCGACAGCAGGAATAATCCCAGAAAGACAGCGCTGCCGCTCCGACCCCTGCACTTCTTGCCGCACATGCAGGGAGCCCCCCTGGGCATCACCGTGTCCGGGAAGTCCTCCGCGGGTGAAGCGTCATCGCATGCCATTATCGGAGGGAGCGCGGGTCATATGCTCCTTATCTCGGCATAATCAGCTCGTCTTGTGGCGCGTCGAGCCGGGGCTATTCATTTACGTGAAGGCTCATAGGTGCAGCAGCAGCAGGTCGGCCGCAAACTTCTCCCAGGATCTGTAGTAACAATGGATGTCCCGCCCATCTCGGCTGTGATTGGTCCAGAGCGCTGACTAACCCAGACGGTCCGGGAACAGAGGTTGGGCGCTGGATTCAAAAGGGTCAGTGGTTGAGCGACACCTAATGGGCAATATTAGGTACTACAACACGTGTAGATGGGACGCTGTGAGAGAAAATAAAAAAAAGTAAGAAAAGAAAAAAAAAGAACACATGGATTTAACTAAGCCAGTGGTTCTCAGCATTTTTTAAGGGGAACCACCTTGGTAAAAGCTAACTTTCACATACAAATATTTATAACGAAAGAAAGCAATTATTTAGGTATTCACAGACCAAAAAGGCAATATCTGCACTAAAAAGAAATTCTCATTATAAATAGAAAGAAAACATCAAAGAAAGCACATTCTCTGCTTCTTCGCTTTCTTGGATGTAAAAAAAAACAAAACAAAAAACTATTTTACGATAGAACCACAATCTTTACAGACTAAAACATTTCTATTAGTCTAGTCTGTCATTTTATATTGTATTAATTGCTGGATGATTGGTTTACTCATGTCGCTGGATTGTAGTCATTTAGAGGATAGAGTACTCCCATGACAGGTCTTATTTGGGATTTCCATGTTCGCAGTGAAAAAATAATCATAATATTTCCAGAAAGGCAGAATACTGTGAAGGAAGGTCAGATGTTTCTCAAAACCTCAAAACCCAAAATGGCTGCCCTGCATGAAGGACAGTACAAAAGAAGAAGAAGAAAAAGACAATTTATTTTTCTGACTATTTGTAGCTCTTTAAGCTATTAATCCTTTAGGGAACGTGATGCTACAGTATTTTACATCACACTGGTTTCAAACTTTTAACTGCAATGTCATTATGTTTGATATTGTTCTCAATTAGGAGGCAAGTAAAGCACAACAAGTGATCTTTCACACAGAAGATGGAAGTACAGTATGAAGGGGAGAACCACCGATGATCTTCCTGTGTAAAACAAAGACTAAGAACATGCAAAGTGACGGTTCTCAAACTACGGTACATGCACAACTGGCAATAACTACACCAGCCTTTAATGGAACATTTGGTATGAACAACTTACAAGTTAAATATGAAGTATATTATTTACCATGAACTAAGCTAAGATGTAAGAGCCAATAAGCTTAGACAGAAGGGTAAGCTCTTCAGGCACACAGATATCTGGTGCAACAAAAACAAAAGACTCGTAAAAGACATGCTGTGCAGGATATTTGGGAACCACTACAGTAACTGAAGTGGTCAACAATGAACTGGGAACAAATGTTAACAGTCTTTTAAGGCTGTGTTTCATTTCCAGAGATCTGAGAATACCATTACAACAACACAACTCAGCGTATCCAGTATAACAACTGCAGCTATCACTACCCTTTTAAAAAAAATATGTAGCACATTTTGAGGACGACTTTTAGATCAGAGTAAATAAAAGAGTAGGGTAAAAATAAACAAAACAATGTTCACTTAAACAGTCATAATATTGCTGGTTTAAAACCAGTTTAAAGTGTAGAAGGGTTAACATTTTTCTACTTTATTTATGACGCAGTTATTTTGAAAACAATGTATTTTGTTCTCATGACTTGTTTCACGTAGGAAGATCATTAGCTGCACATTGCTTTTGTTCTCCTATTCCTGTGTAGAAAAAAAAAATCATCAGCATCTGTATAAATATCAACCCAGTGCACAAATGAAGTTGGTTTAAATGTGTGTGAAAACCATTCGCATATAGACCACCGGCCATTGTGAGATACAATTTGTTTTTGGTTAACAAGGCTAACTAGTTAGCTCGTTTTGATTGTCTCTTTTGGACTACATATTGGAGCCTCACTTCAAAAATAAATCTGAACTATTTATTTAAGCAGGAAACTCTTTGGAGAGACAGGATTTGTAGTGTTGTATACTATGAAGAGTTATTTTCACTCAGTCAATAGAGGTCACAGTGTCAGCTTTTTAATCCTAACGAGAACGTGAGGGTTTTCATAAACAAGACCTTTGCAGCGGTCTGACTTTCTCATTAAACAACTTGGCAAAAAAAAAAAATAAAAACCTCTTTGCCACCCTGGAAGGAAACATTGTGATACTGAACGCTTTAATCTTAGACAACAGTTGCAGTCATTGTTTGCTGTTATGTGTGGTCCAGCACAGTATTAGTGAACATGTAGGTGGTTGTTGTACACTGTGTGGTACCTTGAGGCTGGAAAATACATTTCGTGACATTTTTTTGGTGACGTAAGCATGAACAGAGATGGGTGGTCACTGATGTAATGCGTATTGTTTATACATGTGTTTTAGGGGTCTGGGCATGCTATTTTTCACCAGTGGACTTTGTTTGGCATTGTGGTTTTTTATGTTTGTGGCAGCTCATGGACTGGTGTTCCTCTGTAAATACCAGCCGGTGTTTTTGAGGAAAAAAGGGCATTGCAGTTCATGATCGTATTATCATTGTAGAGTTAAAAAAAGAAAAAAAAAAAACAACAAAAAAACAGTGTTGCAAAAAGCAGTTAAAAAAGCTTTTAAGAAACGATATCACGTTTTTAAATGTGATATTTTAGCGTCTGGCTGTATGAAGAGGCCTGGAGGAGAGACAGTGTCACAATGAGGTCAGAAGCACCATCAAATGCAGTGAACATGTGTCGCTCAGCTGGGCATGGGGAATGGTGTGACATTTATGTTAGCAAAGTGGCGACTGAGGACAATTCCTTAACCAGATTAGATGTGGCTTTGAGGTTCCTGCAGTCCCAAAAATCTGAAGCTGGGACAATTTTGTCCTGACGCAGACGCTTTGATCTGCTATTCAAGGAAATAGAAGGATACTTGCACATCGAGGTTGTCCTTGAGCACCAACATGATGAAACCGGCAGCCTAATCAGGCCTGAAACACGGGCCCGCTGATGGATCACCACCTTAGATTACATTTTTGGGCATGTGCCACGACACATTTGTCTTTATTTTTGGCGGGACAAACCCTGACATTTAGGTGCGCTCGACTCACATAGAGGCGCGCTCCCTCATGGCTAAAGCTCGACCAGACAGAGTCTGAGGAATCGTTTGGGTTTCGCTTCAAATTGCAAAGAGGAAACAATGGAGAGGAATGACTTTTGGAAATCAGAAAAAGGGAGTTTTGTCACAATAAAATATTTTTACAATCTGAGGCTGGTTGTTATGGAAAAAAGGAACTGAAATGATTTATTCTGGTTTACTCTCTTCCACATTTTATTTTCCACAAGCATAAACAGTGTTATTTAAAGAAAAACTTGATCTTCAAAGGAAGTTATTCTAGCCAGCTGCCACTGAAGGGCAGCATTGCCAAGCTATAAATCATTATGACTGCATTCCTCTGTCTTGATGAAGTTAAAAAAGCATCTTCAATATATGACAAAATTTATTATTATGCTTTTGGTTTATATAGCCTCTCTGTAGACTATTGATCTAAAAACAAGCCATCTCTTCTTTCTCTGCAGTGAAGTTACCCCCTCCTTTGTTAGCTTAGTAGACAGAAAAAAATAAAGAGAGAAAAACATTCAAAGTAACTCTTACAGGGTCTGCGGCTAAGCCTAAGCGTGTTCGCCACGCTTCTCATTCAAGCAGCCACAATGACTTTGAGAGGCAGGAGATTCGGGGCTGTAAAAGTTAAGCGCATGCATTATCTGAAATTGTTGCCCGCTCCTTGGTGTGTTGAAATTATTTCTCAGTATGTATGAACTAATATGCAGAATTGCATTTCTTCTGCCAGATTTAATTAGTTTGCTTTGGTAAATCGGGGGACAGAGCTGAAGGTCAGAGACGACGTCGCCGTAGCCGATCTGCTGCCTTGCTACAAGACAACGTGCCACAACGACATTAAACCTGTAACAAATGACCGCAACTGGTTCTGTGATTTCTTGCTGTTTGCCGTTAAAAGGAGCAGGAATAATTCCTAAAAATGTACCCAGGGCTTCCAAGCAGCGTTCATAAACGCTGAGCCACTCTATCCCCTCTGAGCTTATAACAAGATTTAGTGGCTTTCTGTGCCAGATGATAGAAGTTTGCAGGATGAATAGGTGCTCTTATATTATACCACCACAAGTCAAGTGGCGCACTGCTCAAAGATGACGGATGCTTGGTCTTACAGTAAAGGAGTGCCTATGTAATTTCTCCTTTCTCGTACTTGAACTGATAAAAGAGCAATTCGAACTCTATTTTCAATTGCTTTTACAGGGCATAGCATATAGGCTGGAGTGATTTTTAGCTGGAAGCCCAGAACAGTTTCGTATTACAGCAAATTGTTTGACAAAACTCCAACTCATTTGTGCCGTCTTAGGCAGAAGTCTGTGCTTTAAATCTTGGCAAATTTATAGACTGTGGCATTTCACTTTTTAAAATCTCCACTAAATTGGTCCTTGTCTGCCATTTCCATTAATTCACTGTCATTGTGAACGTCCTTCTCCATTGTCCTTTTAAGATCACACGGCTTCCTGTACTCACCGGTCTTTCTTCCCTCTGCAGCTTTTTGCTTCCTACTCTGCTCTCTTTTTTATGTTGGCTGACTGGGTTTTACAAATAACTTTCAATAGATTCGCACCCAACAGATTTGTTAAATTACCAGATGGATTCAGAAACACTTAGCTTGGCAAATAGTATTATTTCTGCATGTTTTTCTTAAGGAAACTCTTTGATTAGGGTCAGGAAACATCATGTTTTAATAAAATTGGGATTTTAATGCCATTTAACAATAAAACAGACTTCACCAGAGTGATAAGGATCCAGGATATTTCGTTGTGCATAAGCTGAGAGATTAGACCTTAATCACATTTGACCAGAATATCTTCTTAGAGGTGATGTAGACAAATCCTAAGACATTTTTAGCAAAAGGCTATTCTGCAAAGTGTTTACTCTTAGGTGGAGAATTCAGATATATGCCACACTTTTCAAATGTTTAGCTGTAAAAATGATTAAACCCATGTACCCGTTTCCTTCCACTCCTAATTCAGGTGCGATTTTTATGTTGGACTGTCACATAAATCTTTAATAAAAGACATTGATGTTTGTGTTTGGAATGAGACAAAAAGCAAAACGGTTCAAGAGGTACAAATACAACTGGGAAGCTCTATGTGTCACAATAATGCCTAGCTTTGATATCGCACTTTCTCTTTGTTCCTTTGACACATAGGGGGGGAAAAAGATAAGAGTGAAGTCTAACATCCACTGTTTAAGTAAATGTAAATTGGTATCTTCTCAGTGCTTAAATTGCTGGTGTATGGTGGATGTTTCAATGACAGACATAAAGTGTTTACATGCTTTACTGAAAGTTTTTGAGCCCGAGAGCAGTTTTCATTTGCCAAAACAGTTTAATAGAATATATTAAACAGGGATGTTTTTCTGAAGAGGCTGTCATGTCTTGCTTTGCCTCAAGCTCAGCAGTCCTCCTCTGTGAGTAACCTTTTCCAATGCCCTGCAGCCCCATCAGAGGAGACATGATTCTGCTATTGTACATATTAATGAAAACCAGCAGATCTGGAGGCCGCAGCACATGCTCACATGGCACAAAGTGAAGATCCAGTGACACACAACAATACATTTGTTCCCTCGCTGAAGAGCTCATTAATGTGTTGCCACTAAGACTGTGCTCTTAAACTGAAACCCTTTGAATACATGACGTTTTTTTAAATGCTTCGATAACTAGGGTCTTGGGTGATCTGGCACTCAAATAAAGAAGCCATTTGCTAAAACAATTTCATAATTCCCCTTTCAAAGTTCATGAATATTTGCTTGTGTAGGCTGATGAATACCATGCAAACTCAACCTGACATGGTTGAGTTTGCATGTGCAAAGCCTGCCTCCCTGATTTGCAGCTGAATGTGAAAGGACACATTTAAAATTGCTGGCACATGTTTTATGTCTTTTTCAGCAAAGAGAGTTATGTTTCTGCAAAAACCTGAGAGAGACAAATAGTTCTCCTTTTTTATAGCAAGCTGGCACAATTTCTGGAGGACTTCTGTATCTGATGTGCGCCCAGCAACGCAAAGCCACTCGATAACTTTGTTGTGCTAACGTGGCGCAGACACCAAAGTTTGAGATCAGAGGAGTTGTTAGTATTTCTTCTTAAAGGTATTTCTTTGTAACGGGATGTGATCCTTATTGTAAAAATTAAATCCTTACTGGGATTATCAAAAAATATCTAAATGTTTAAAAATAGGAAAAAGTTGATGCAAAAGCTGGACTTCCAGGATAGAAAATAACTAAGAAGCAAAAACAAATAGAGGATTAGCAGAAACCCCAGGAAACATAAAATATCTCTAATAAGTCTAAGTAACCACAGCGACTGGATACCTTGTAATCACTTTAAATACAACATGAAAAAGTTTCCTGGATAATAATGATAATAGATGCATGTAAAAACTTGACTCCACCATTGTAAATATTAACAGGTAGAAAACACGTCATAAAAAGTTTGAGGACAACAAAACAAGTAAAGATTACAAGTCAAGATGTTTTAAAAGTGTCTTTTTAACACCCCTTGTGATTAGCATCAGTTTCAACAAGCTCTGGTTCAAATTGAAAACGCTTAAAGTTACTTAAAGTTGGCTGGACAGACCTAGCACAATCGGACCACCCATACGTCATTTAACCAGAATGCATTGCAGCATAAATAACATGGCGACGTCCGTGTGACAATCTTTTATTAAATGTAAAAACAGCAAAAAACAGCCTAAAGTATTTTTCTTGTGCTGTTTTTACATCTCAATTAAATATTATTCAGATAAAGTCTACTATTACAACTAATCATGGATCCCTTTAAGGTTTCTACAAACTAATCTGTATCATATTTATAAATTGAAGCAAGACTACAAAGTTATTAAAATAAAGACATATCTTCTCCAAAATGGAGGAAACCCATATAGGACTGGGTGATCCATCAGCAGGGTAACATTAGGTTTCGTAAAAATGTTTTCCAAATCCGTGCCACAAAACTATTGAGCATGTGTGGAAAACGTTTACAACTCACCGGTTTAAATATATTTTACCAATCACGAGAAAGCGTTGTTCATTTTCCTGGAAAATTTGTGTAAAAGCTTGAAGATAACAACAAAAAGAATGTGGTTAAGATAACACTTGGTTAGGGACATTTATCCAATTAGATAGTATGTACATTTCTGAGCATGTGTGTGTAATTTCAAATCTTTGTGAACTAGAAAAAAAATTCTCAATAATAACAAGGTTATGCGCCCGATTGTTAGTTTACATGATTATTCAAGATTAACTTCCTGAAAGACCCAAAATAGTTTGACATTCATGCCTGTGAGTGCATGAAAACCTCACACAGGAACTGTATTTCATTCAGTCTTAATGTGAAAATTGCGATCATTGCTGCCTGATTAATTCTGAGATGAGAACAAATCCGACGTTCATTTTTAAATGAGGCAAAGTCCCAGCTGCGGATGAAAGTGCAGTGAAAAACCAAGTTAAAGGACATTAAGGATTCTGAAGAAACGAATTAGCAGACTGTTCCCCAGTCACATCCAATATGCTCCGCCACCATCTTCATCACGTGGGGAGTGTTTACGTTTTGGCTTTTTAGGCATTAGATTGCTCCCTAACCCTCTGCAGGTACAGTTATTGAGATATAACGGAGACTATCCTCATGTACACACTTGAATACCTCATGCAACCTGTGAAGCCAGTGCCAGTAAAGATGTGAAATATGAGCAAGATCCCTGTTTATATGAGCCTTTATATGTGCCAGGATGATGGTTTACAGCCTCTGTGTTCCCGGGATGTTTTCCACCCTGCTTGTTCTAAGGCTCATGCGAGTCTGCCATCTTCAATAAACAGTCACTACCCTTATCAAAACCTCTAAGCCAGACCAACAGCATGATTAAGAGGCACACCTGAGGTGAACCCAAAGGTAATTTACCCTGCAGGTTCCATTTCTCTGCTGCCCCCTCTTTGTTTATTTCTCCCCGTCTTGCTTGTTTAGATTTTCTGTAGGTTCGGAACGACTACGATGTTTTGGACCATATTTCCGTGCCCTTGAGTTGACTTCAACAATCCCGCTATGAAATCACATCCTGGTAATGTAGGACTCTCATACGTAAGGGATTTCATTTCTACACCATGACCTGAGTCCATTTTGCGTGGTGGCACCATGTGCTTTGTCGCACATTTTTTCAGTCTCCTTCAATCTTTCTCTCGCTATCAGTCATGCCTTTCGAAAGATAAATGCCCGTTTGCTCAGGTCAGTGTTCATACTTTTTTTTTGCCTCGCGGGGTGACTTCACCTGCCCTCTTTAAGATGAATGACTGCAGTGCTCTCTGTGACTTCACTTAAACAACACAGCCCCCCATTTCTTCCTTCCAGAATGGACAGACTCAAAACAAAAAAAGACAAATGGAAAGCCAACAGCTGAAGGTAATTGTCGTTGTGCTTAGCAGAGAAAAGGAAAACAAGTTGCAAAGAAGTTCATTCTAGCACACAATGATAAAGAGGTGGCGGTGGCTTTAATCACCCGAAGCGACCCAGCTCATTTCAAAGTGACGGTAAAAAAAAAAAGCAGACAAATAAACTATATGATGCAAATAAAATATGTGAAATTTAAAAGGCAGATATATCCCACCCTTTTCATATTGTCCATAACCATAACAGAAGTCTGTCTCTGCCAACAGCTGTTCCAACTCTCAACCTAAAACCTTACAAATGTGATTATGGCTTTAGAAATACCCACGTTTTAGTCTGCAGGTCTCCGAGGAAGGTTCTCCTTCTCCGACTAAGGCGCTGCCGGAGCAGCGGGGAGTTCATAAAGTAAAGTATTAATGTCGCTCTACCAGACATCTTCACACTCTGATGAATTTAAAAGGCAGCGAGAGACGGCCGGGTGAGGCATGGGCACGGTGATATACAGACAACATGTCGCCTAATGTTGTGTCAGTGAAGGACGGTCCCAGGTTTAGAAACCTGGCTTTACTTTGACACCTCTGAGGATTATGGGCCTATTTATGTGTGGATCCTTTGTGAAGGCAGCTAATGGAACTGAGCTGAGTCATGTTATGCCAACAGTGCATGAAGTATATCACATCACATTGTGTCTTATTATACTTCACAACACTGTATAATGTTGTGTTGTATCGTATTGTACCACATGTATAATAAAATAGTGCTTGATCATGCATTTGTATGCAATGGTATCATATTGAATTGCATCATATTAATCATGGTGCATGTCATTGCATCATATTGTATTCCATTTTATTATATTTCTCACTTTTATTTCTGTTTTTAATTATATCTCAGTGGATTATATCATGTTGGATTCCATAGGATGGATTGGATGTTGCACCCAGTTTAAATTCCCTTTGTTGTTTGTTTATACCACACTTTATATATGAAGAAAATATTCAGCTGAGCAAATGGACTGCAGTTGTTTTTGCTAGTTCATAGTTTAACTAGCAGTTTGCAACAGTAAGATATCTTTGCAGATTTGTCAGTGGAGGAAAAAGCATGACTGTGCATAATTACGTACCTAACAAATGACTGATTATAATCAAGGATAATTTATCAGCTGGATGAGAAGTCACGCAATCAAAAGTCAGCAGTATTTATTGTCTTGAGAGATTTCTTTCTTGATTATTTCAGACTGATAAACAAGCTACCGTAGCTACCCTCCATCTCAGTAAAGAAAATAGATTTCGAGAAAAAGAACCAATTCTTAATAACCCAAAATATAACTCAAGGCGTCCAACCTGCACAACTGCATCCATGTCCCTAAGTTCGCAAGTAAGAAAAATTACGTGTTGCAGTGTTTAAAACGAAATATAAAAACCCTCTCTTGATGGATGAATGTCCAATAGTAATTTGTCCCTGGAGGACGAGAGTGCATGCTATCAATTCTGCAATACATGAGGCTACAAATACTCAGCAATAGACTGTTTTGGTAAACAAGGAGGGGGGAAAAAAAAGATTAATGGGCCGGCGTTTGCTTAGAGAAAGGCAGAATATTTCAGTCAAGAAAATTACAAAGATCTCTCATTCAGACATGTGAGTAATTAGGAAAATTGGCTCCTTAACATTTTCAAAAGCAATTCATCGTAGGTTTATTTCCATGGGAAATGATAAACATGAGTTCACTGATGAACTCTGACAGTTTTACAGTGAACATCTAAAGGTCAGCTTTGCCTTAATCCCACACGTTCTCATCTTGAGCAACATGTGAGCGTATCGAAAAATTGAATTTAATAACTTGATAATTCTCTGTCCTGAATCACACTGTTTATAAATTCACACCCACATTCACAGGATTTGACATCTTACCTTAATAAATATCATTAGTGCAATGCCTGTACTTTTATTAGACATACTGTGGCATCTTCCTAAAAAAAAAAAAAAAAACTATCTGGAAATATTACTTACATTGATTTTGTAAAGACCAGCATACTGACCCTGGGCTCATCAGTTTCTGCTAATTAAAAAAAAACAGCGGCATCGAAAACCAGACACTTCGGATATCATAAGTGAACAAAGCTCTTCTCTGCATGTACCGACGCAAACAAAACCTATCCAAGAAAGAAAAAAAAAAAAAAGAAAGAAAAATGAACAACCAGGATCGGGAAATGCTTACTGCGGTTCAACAAAATGTACGAAATTAGAATTCATGGTAACATTTGTGGATGGTTTGTAGTCTGGTTTAAAGAATGGAGAAAGTGATTGTTAGTGTATGGTTTAAAAGCCCACGTTCATGACATCGGTGCATTAGTCTTCAAGGCCTGGGTAAGTGCAGTCCAGTGAAGGAACCATTAATCATGAATCATTCGTACAGGTTCTTACTTACCTTTCGCAGAGCTGTTTGTTGTTTAAGCAGTAGAATAAAAACAGCATAGCAAAAAGATCTCTGAAGAACAGCTTAAGCTACAACTCACCCTGTTCAGTTCCTATTGTTGTTATTTTCTTATTCAATTTGTCAGACTGAGAGTTTTCCATTGTTTTCTGGAAAACTGAGGGCTCGGCTTTGCACGAACTTAAGGTTCTGCTGTCTTTTTTTCTGTGACTGACACGTTGAAGTAGGTTGTCTCACACAGCATGAGCAAACAAAGGCAGGGGTAATTTATATGTGGCAAAGGCATCGCTGAATGTATCATTAGTTGAATCAGCAATCCAGCAGGCCAACCTCTGCCTCAGATTTAGAGCCATGATCTGAGTTTCTAAACTATCATCATTTCCCATTGAGCCCAGACAGCCTGTCACTGAACTGGAGAGATCATTCAGTAGACGCAAAAGTATCCACACACATTTTTACATTTTGTTTTATATTTGATTAAGAGGAAGCAAAAATGATACATGGTTTTGTAGCGTACTGTGTTTTTTTTTTTAAATCGCAGAGCCGCCTGATGCAGCGCTTACAGCAGCACGTCTCTGGCAGGTTTTCCACAAGTAGAAAGTTTCATTTTTGCCCATTCTCATTTGCAAAGTAGCTCAGGCTAAGTCAGAATCTTGACTAAAAGCAAATGTCAACAGAGGGTCGCCTACTTCAAAGCAGCATGTTACTCGATGCAGAGTCCAGACACGAGCGAAAAGTTGAGCAACGAGGGTCAGACTGGTGTGCGCAGAGGCAAATTTCGCTTTAAAAAACACTTTGGTTGGAGCATACGCACAGCCTTTATACCTCAATGCAGTTGTTCCAGTCTTGTCCTTGTTTCCTTGTTTGCTGCTTGCTTTCCCCGTCTTATTTCCACCCACTTTAGATTACTGTCAAATAAAGGCCACAAAAACATTAAAAAGAAAGCAAAAACCACAGGGATGGGTGTTTGGATAAAACCAAGGTAGAATATAACCTTTTTACTACAATTATATTCCAACAGCATTACAGAGGAGCATTGTTTGATGAGGTGCTGAAGGTGGAGCATCGGAAATAGCACAAGCTTCTTAAAGAGACAAAGGCCCAATTTCAAGGTGTCAAGTTACAAAGTCAAACGTCTCTTAGGTTATGTTTGATATGCACAGCATTTTTATAGCAACTGAATGTAACAGAGCTACTTGATTGTGGGATAAAATATTACCATGTGTCTGGAAAGCACATAATCGTCAATACTGTCAGCACATTACTTATTCACGGCGATCTAGCATTATGTTGAAATCTGATAAATAAATAAAAAAACATTTAAAGGAGTACTTTTAAAGCTTTTGTTGTCTGTATTTCCATCTGACCTTGAAAAACTGCTTCAAAGCGCCAACTGTCACTTCGCGTTCCGACTTTCATGCTGATGACCTCAGCTCCTTCTCGCCTTCTACCTCCTTCCCTCCATCTCATTATCTCTCCAAATATCATAACTTATTCAAGAAGCTCTTAAAAAAAGGCCGACTATACCCTGACACAGCAATAACCCACCAAGAGTGTGCCAGTTCATTAAAAAAACCTCATCAAACATGCACAACACAAACACGCGCGCACACGCATGCATGCACACGCATGCACGCACATTTCCGGCTAATTCAGCTTTCTGGAAGCATTGCCTTGTGTTGCTAATCAGTTTCACTTAGCTCCCATAGAGGGTCCTGTGGTGCAAGGTCTGAATCTGATGGGAGTGCAGGGGGGACTTTGTGGGAGCGCAGTGCAGCGAGGGGAACTGGCTGTGTTGTCAACAAACCTGCAAACAACCTGTGCAGCTTTGCCCTGTCGTCGCAACCAGGAACGCCAGCTTTGAAAATGTTTTACATTATGCTATCAACTGTCACGTACCCTAATAATTTCCCGCTCCTCCTGGCATCCCGCTTTTTTAAATTGCCTGCACCTGGCCGCCATGTTGGTTGCATGTTTTTGATGAGAATCACTTGCCAAGAAGGAATGCTTTTCGCTGGTCTCTCAGTAGAATAGCTTAAAGCTTTATTAGGGACCATACGCCTGTCTGACAACAACTGTCGTGGTGTTAAATCCCATATGCAGCTGTGTGTTAGTCAGAGTCTCACGATTTCCCTGCACCTATGTGTGTGTGCGCGCGTGTGTGTGCTGTGTTGGGTAAGCAGCCCTCTTCAGGTTTATTACCTGGCCATGAATCATGAGCCTTCATTACAGCCAGCTCATTGTGTTCTGAAGGTTAAGCAAACCAATTAGAGTTCTCCACACGCCGATGGGGTACTCGGCAACAACTGCATCCCCACATCTTGCATTTTAAACAGGAGAGATGGTGGTGGGGGGGATTAAAGAGAACCGGGAAGCGACGAAGCAGAGGAAAAGAAAGGGTTAATGGCCGAGGATGCAAGGGAGAAGACCGAAAATGTGAGAAGAAGAGGAGAAAGAGTAGGAAACTATGCGAGGAAGAAAAAAGAAAGAGAGCCTATTAAAAGAAATGACACCGTCATGGTTCACTGAGCAGCCCTGTGCTTAATGCTCTCTGGCTGTCAGCACCACAGTCAGCAGCGCTGGCTGGCTGCTCCCAGGGGGACGCTGTGTTGCTCCGCGCTCTCGATTAACTTTGCCGCTTATTAGAACAGATATCAGAAAAAGATGCTGCCAACCAGAGAGCAGGTCCGGCAGACTGCCGGATGTGGTGCGCTGTAATATTAAGCTAAAGGGTTTTTTAAAAACATGTTTTGGAGGAAGGTGGGGATCCTTAGCGTATTAGATTTCTTCAAACTCTTTCATCTTTTTTTTTATGCTCACATTCTAACAACACGTGCACTGAGCTTGACTGATGCAGATGCCTCTTTAGTCGTCACCAGATCCATTTTCCTTGGATCAATGAGTAAATGAGTCTGTGAGGAGGATGCACAAGCCCACACTCTTCTGCTTTGGGAACAATCGGAGATTTGAGAAGTCATTAGTCTCAATGGTTGCTTTTCAAAATTATTCGGACCCCTTAAAAGTTTTTTTTTTTTTTTAAACTTAATAACCAAACACTGCAATTGTTTTAATGGTATTTTGTGTCAGTTTTTTTTTTTTTTTAAAGGGACATTGTGAAGTGGAAGGCATAGTCATCTGGAAATACCTCAAATCTTCAAATATTTGAAACTAACATGTTTTTAACTGCCTAGTTTAATAGATCAAAGACCAAATGTACCTTAATGTGTGGGAACTGCCTTGGTACTAGAAGCAAACATCTACAGTCTTCTTCATCCCGCCTCTTCAGGACACAGCCAATCAGCACCAAGGAAATAAATGGCGCTCTTGAATTGGCTGCTTTGCAAACACCGGCCAATTGTGTGTCAAACAGCTTTGTTAGCAGCTATTTCAGCTTCTCTTGCTGCCTTTTCTTTTGATTTGATTTTCTGCTAATAATTTTGAGATACATTGCACTGAAAAATCCCCAAATACTGAACCACAAATAAGAGGAGGGTCCACTGAAAATGGTTTTGAATTTTTTTTTCTAATTACACACTCTAATTTAATCTGCTCTTTGTAGGCCTCAGTGGTTTGCTGAAGGACGATAGTGAACAAACAGCATCTTTAAGATTAACGATGGTTTTGAATCATCATCCCAGACTTTGCCCGTTTAGTGACGGACAACAGGAAACTGAAGGAGTATGACGCAACTGCAAATCCACCGAAATGCCTTCACTGACTGGAGGGCATTCATCAGAGAATCAGCTCAGAGGCCCATGGTAACTCTGGAGGAGCTGCAGAGAACCACAGTTTCAGTGGGAGAATCAGTCTTTCTCTCCACTAACTTGACATTATATTAGAGAAGGAAAAAAACGACAACAATTAGTGAAAGAAATTAGAGGTCCTAGTTGCAGTAATGCGAGGGTTGCAGCAAACACATGCATAAAGGGACAGATGAGATAAAAAAGGCAAATACTTGAATGCTACATGTGAAAGAAAAAAAACAACATAGTTTAGATTAAACCGTATTCATGTGTTAAGATGATCTAATCAAAGTTCAGATCCAAATCCAATCGAGAATAAGAGAGAAGATTTGAAAATCAATGTTCTCCGTGGCTGTGCAAAGCTGGAAAGCAATTGAAGCCGTAAAATGTGCAAATAGTCCTGAGTCAGAGGTGCTGACTGAAACTTGTCATAGTTTTTTATTATAAAAGAACATATTGCTTTTATTTGCACTTTTACTTCCATTTTTACTAATACTTTTTACTAGTTGATCACATGAAATTGCAGTGAAACACATTGAGATTTGTGTTTGTTTGCAATGTGACAAAATGAAAACAATTTTCTCAGAGCGCGAACGCCTCGGAAGGCTCCGTATTGTGGTGGGCACATTAAGGATTAAGGTACGCTGAGGCAAACGACGGAGGGAGGTTTGAGAAACGCTAAAATTACAGCTTTCATCCACATGCAAAGTGGATTAAGCTCCATGAAATGTGCTCTTTTCAGAGCAGCATAAAGAAAGGTCATTGCATTTGTGAATCAGAGAGGAGGAGTAAAATTTAATACCATGTGACTTTATTAGGCTGCTTTTCAAATCCTGCGAAATGTTGAGTTTACACAATCACTGACCTTTTTTTTCTACATATGTTATTATTTCACATACGAGTCAAGTACGTGTGTGTTAACTGATTTTTTCGTATTTCACACTTAGAAAGATGGAGGTGGGGAGGGGGGAGACTGGGAGAGTGAGAATGAGCTCATCCAGGAGATATAAAGATGAGAGGCCGGGAACGGGCGGATGCTGGCGCACTAAGTTGCCACATTAGCATTTCAGAGGGAATAGCAGAAGAACCAGGGAGGAAACTAAAAGGCTGGTTCAGCACTGACAGACAGACCCAAGGACTAATGTTCAATGAGAAGGAAGGGAAAGAAAACGCTCCTCCTTTCCTCCTTCTTCCTCCTGCTTTTCTGTTTTTCCTCTCAGCTGCACTGAGTCAGAACATCAGCTGAAGACGAATGACTCTCAGAGCGTCATTATGTCGGGACCTTTTCTGCTTTAATCGCTGTTGGTCACACATTTCTGACCAGTATTTTTACTAAGTTACATAATCTGCTTTGTCTCTTATAACCATGAAAAACACATTTATTTACATTCCTATTAAAGAAGAGTAAAAAAAAAAAAACCCAAAAAAACATGAAAATAAATGTATTTCTGTAGAAGCAGCATAATCATACACTGATAAAAAATTCATTATTTTCAGAGAGAGAAATAATACCTCACCACAACTACTGGCTCTGCTATAACATTTACCACTCTTAGATTGTGGTAAAGGAGGATTTTTTTTATGCAAACTTCAATATTTAAAATTGATCACTTAGGAAATGTTGGCTGGTAATCCATTACTTTCCAATCTCCAGGAGTATAAATATGAACATACCATGACACAGAGGTTCACCTCTCTTAGCCGCTAGTAATAAATGGAAAAACAGGAGAACATCTCATTCAAGTAAGGCTGAATACAGTCACCTTAGCTATTTAAAGAAAACAAAAACTTGCCCATATATCTGGGTATAAATGTAGTGGAAAAACACCAGAGATGTGTTATGATTGTTTTTAAAGAGTTGCATATTGGATAAACTAAATAACCAAACATTTCAAAACTGTTTTCATTCCTAAAACGGTATTTTAATGCCAAGGGCAGGCTCTGCTGCTGCATGATGGTCCAGTGTTACATACTCTGTCTGTGCATTACCTCTAATGCAACACATGATGAGTTGTAAGTGCACTCCATAGCAGATGAAAGCTTCTCCTGAAAAATGCCTGAATTACTGTGAAGTCAAGGGAACAGCAATGTCATAAATGCTGATGTTTTCCATTATTATTATTATTATTATTATTATTATTATTGAAAAAAGGATTTAAATCTTTGATTTATCTCTGTATTAATTTACAACCTATTTCCTCTTGTGCAAACGCTTCAGAAGCCGAACTCGACGCTCTGCTCCCTGATATAGTGTCGCTTCAGGAGCTGGTCTGGCACTTTGCACAGTAGTTGTCCCCCCATTCAGTTAGATTTCCTTGAAGCAGGTTGAGGCTCCGGGGTCACAGCTGCCGCCTTATCAGCTTGACCTGTTTTAAAACGCCAACATCATCAGAGGGAAAGAGCCTTGAAATGCCTGTTAGTGCTGAGCTTCGTATTTCAATTCACAGCCCTCTAAAAGCCTCACTTACTGCAACCTGATAACAGCTCCAGGTGTCTGGGTGACGTCCAAATAGCTGTCTTTAGTCTTCGCCGGGTTAGAGCCGCTCCATTTTTGGAGTCGGTGCATGCGCCGGCCCTCTTCCTTTCCCGTTTTGTTTTTTTTCCCCCCAGTCTGTTCCTCCCTTACCTCTCCTGTCCTTCCTTTCACACATTTACTCATTTTCCCCTTGCCTGGGAATCTTCTCCTAAAGACATTTTCTTTCTCTCTCTCTCTCTCTCTCTTTTTTTTAATAACAGAGCGGCTCCCCATTGATAAACATGCTGCCTGAGTTTCTTGTCAAAGACACTTCTGCCTGCAGAATGTTTTTTTTCCTCTCTCTCTGCACCTTTCAGCTTCAGTTAAACTGCAGGATGAGATGAGAGTCATATTTACTGAAGTCAGCAGTTTTATTATGGCTTATATTGCCGTGGAAGCTGCGGGTTCCATATAATTTCTTTGTAATGCCACATCTCTTGGGATAGTTTGTATAGGATGAAGTAAAACCATTAAATTCCTTTTCCATCGGCGTGCTCCATTCGTACATTATTCATACTGGGTCATTTTGGGGAAATTACTTCGGGGCATCCCTGTTCTCATATAGAACCTGCACGTTGTGTACACTGCGTATTTTGTTGTTCTGAGTCCAGCACAACCAAGAGGTTTAGTTGTAGCTCGGAGATTTTAAATTTAAGGCAATAAATCTTTGGACACATAATGCTCACAACCTTTGTTCTTATATCGCAGCCGCGGGGGTTGATGAGCTCCCTTGATGTACCAACGGAAAAGTTTGATTCTTGGACGAGTGTTTTATGTTCTTTTAACAACAACGCACATCTACAGCACTTTAAACTGCATTATAAGACAAAGTATGTTAAATAAGTCATCGAATCTGACCACTCATCTTTTAGTTAATTCAAACTGACTGGTTTCCTGTTACGGACGAGGCGTTTTGTGAGCAGGCTTTATGGGGACAGCATAGCCTGCTTTATCTTTATATACCAATACATATGCAACTTGAAGCCCTCTAAGCTGACATGTGATGTGATTCAGAGGCTTCAAGAACAAACCAGGATTTACCAAAGCTCGTGAAGCTGCAGGAACGCCAGTGTCGCTGTCCAAAGAGGAGCAGGAATGAGGACCAAGAAAGATGTGCCTGTGTTTCTCCTTGTGGGCTGAATCAAAGTTTGCTACAGACTACAAGGAGAAACAAACCAAATGCCTTCTGGGAGGAAATACCTTGCTCAGGTGAGACCATGATGGAGCTGTTTGGCCACAATTACAAGAAGTATGTCTAATGTGGGGCTATTAAACCTAAGTGCACGAGACCAACTAAGCAAATTCCACACCGGCATGTTTTAAACATTTCCCTGCTTTATCCCACCTGACCAAATAAAAAAAAAGAGTTATTTGCAGAGTTCTGTGGAACTTGATGGTAGCCTCAGTTGATAATTGAGCAATTTGCATTTATTTTGTTAGAGCAGAGACACATAAATGAACACATGGGACTTCTATCCTCGTGGACCGGAGTTCCCAACTTGAGTTTTTCACTAATTATAGCTGCCGATTGGAAAAGAGATCAATGTCACTCGGACATGGAACGTTTTTTTTTTTTGTTTTTTTGTTTTGCAGTGAAATGTTTAAAAAGCATCTCTTGGCGGGAAAAAATGAATAATGGACACAAATCATTTATTTGATCTCAGGTTTGCTGCTAACTTTACGGAAATTAAAATGTACGTTGCATACAGTTGCACTGGAAACAAACATAAAAACCTGAACAAGTTAATTTGTCAGAAGTTGCTCCATCTTATTTGGGGGTTACTACTTTACCTTTTATCATTATTTAAGAGAAAAATAAATGAAACAAATTTAACCCTGATCACAGAGCAGCACAAAACCTTACCTGAATGGTTTAGGAACTTTCTTAAGAGTCATAATGGAGGCACATGTGGTGATCTGTGTTGAGTAATACTGGTTCTATCTGCAAATAGAAATAACTTATTTTGTTATTCCAAAATGTAATTTCCTTTCATTTCCAAAAACTTTACAGTAACACCAGTGATGTTATCGTAGATTTTGGGACTTCACTATCATAAAAACATACAAATCCCCAACATGAATAAACTGGAAGTTGACATGAATGCAAATGCAAATGCAAAAAAAAAAAAAAAAAGTTCCCCCCATCTCTGAACTAGCAGGAGACTTGGAATGTGTGTGCCGGTCTGACCCAGTTTCTCCATTATCACAAAATGTCGAACATGCAAAAATGGAAAGATGAACCCTAAAATGAGAAGATTCAGAATATCCCCGAGGCATGTGGCTGGAATAAAATCTACCCAGCCCAGGCAATCTGTATGTCAAGGAGGAAGACATTCAAGTCTTTTTTCGTATATTCATGTTTCACTCGTCCACTTGCTTTCGTTTCGCCCTTGCCTTCTCTCACCTCTTGGTTTCCTGTCTGAGTGGCTCTTGTCCCTGCAGACCCTCGGGCGCGCTAGGTAATAGAATCACGAGGCAAGTATTAGTTAGACAGAGAGGATCTGAGCATCTTCTTACTAAAGAGGCTGATGTCTTTTGATCGCTGCAAGTCATAACCTTCAAAACGGTCATCGTCTTATAACCAGAATGACACCGCCGCCGCCAGAGCAGCTGATTTAAAGATTCTGCTGGGATTTTTATTGGGAGCAACCATTTCTGGCTTCCTGCACCGCATGGGAGAAATATATAGCTGCTTAGAGAGCTTGGGTTGCTGTACCTAAGGAAAGCATGAAAATGCACTAAATACAGAAAACTAGGGTGAAACTTGAATCCGTTTGAGAGCAAACTTTACTTGCAGAGCACAGAATTTCATAGGTTCAGATTTTTTTTTAATACTTGTTGAGTTTGTTATTGTTTTTCAAAGTATGTCATTCAGAGTTCAAATTAAATCAGCAGTCATTAACATCCGAGGACATATAAATATATTCAGAAAAAGAACAGAATAGGATTGCCATTGCTGAAACTTTCTGAATAAAGAGAATGTGTTTTTTTTTTTTTCATGCTACGCTATGAGGAAATAATACAAAGTACAAACTTAGAATAAATTCCTCTAACTTTCGCAGACATGGACGAGCTTCAGCATTTATGTAATGAACTACGCTGACGTTTCTTTTTTTAAGTTAAAAGTTGAAACGATGCTGCAGATGCACATTCATAAAAATGAGCCAGAACTCTAAAAATATCAATCCTCTCCTCCCTCCAACTGGAG
>NW_006799965.1:3707971-3715014 GCF_000485575.1 Poecilia formosa | reverse complement strand
GCACACACGTGCACACACACACACACACACACACGCACGCACACACACACACACACACACACACACACACACACACACACACACACACACACTTAAGAGATATTGCTTCCTGTGGCGCCAGCTGTAGGTTTTCATGTGTATTTCTGCTGCTGTTTATTCCCCCACGTTCCCTCTCCCTTATCTAATGCCTTTCACTGCAGATGGTTCAACAAACAAACTGCAGCCATTTGATTCATGTTTCATAGAAGCAAGCCAATTACCGAAAACGAATTCTTTCACAAATTTCTGTGAGTGACGTAAATGAAAGCTTTTCGGAGCCCGGCTCTCTCTGCATCATGGCAATGTCTGTCTTGGGGTCCAATTTACAACAGGGTGCGCCGATGGAAGCATTAGGCTTGCTTGCCGCAGTAGGAGGGTGGTATCATGATTAATTTAGGCTTGTTTTGTTAGTGCAGGAAGCCACAGAAAAGCTCATTACAATCAGCTGGTTTTTGTCACAGTCTGGGCTCCCTCTCATCTCCCATAGAGAAGCGGGGCGATACAGCTTTCCTGAATATGCATTGATGATGATTGCATGATTTATGCATGAGCTTCGTGGCACCTTAAGACCATCTAGCCGAATAGAAGTCCTTGAAACTCCGAAATTGGAGCTTTTCTCACTATTCTTTAAATGTTTGTTTCAAGCACTCCTCCACATCAGTCACAGGCCACAGTGAAATGTATGAAAACACAACTGAGTAATGAGGAGGAAAAGATAACAGCGGCTTGTTTACTTTAATATTTACCAAGTACTTCTGCGAAGCCATTAGGAAACATGATGTTAGCTGTCATGTTTCCTTGCAGACTACATTCGGTGTTCACTTTCCATGTTTCCGTTTGACTTTGGGCTTTCAACTGACTATTATATGCGCAATTAGGCTGTTATATTGGCATAATTGGCAGTAAAAAATGGCTTGCCAGGAAAAGTTTGATGATTGATGGTTATATGAGAGTTGCCAGACTGATGTGTGCATTGACCTTCGAGGAAGCTGAGCTCATGCGGTTGCTGACCCTTTTATGCGTCCAGACAAGGCCTCCCAGACACTCAAGAGTGTGCGCTGCTGTTGCAGCGGGCCCCCGGGGGGCCTCCTGTTAGCTTTGATAGATGATGATGATGATGCACTTGGCTTACTACTGGTCCCACAAATGTTTCTGCACAGTTACCTCTTATCAACAGCACCTGACTCTTGAGTAGGGCAATATTACTGAGTAGAAGAATATTATGAATCTGCATTTGCCAAAAGGTCAGTGGTGAAAAGGATTTTTGAAAAAAACAAACAAAACAAAACAAAAAAAAACAATTTCTTTTAGAAATTATGAAATCATTATGGGTATTTCCAAATCAGATTTTAATTATCTAGTTTAGTAAAATACAACAGTTTGTTTTGTTCTAATTTTAAAAGTTGATTGAATTCAGTATGAAGACAAGTTGACATGAAAACTGAACTTTCCGAAGTGGATTAACATTTCCGCTCTTTGGCGATTAAAAACTTTAGCCAAGAAGAGAGAAACTTTTTTTTTTCATTGCATCAATCAACTCTGTGGTTCAGCTTTAATGGGATTAATGTTTGACACAACTAACTTGATGTCTGTTGCACTTCTTCAGCTCCATAGTCATATGTTGATAGATTGTAAAGGTGAAGAAAAATAATACAAGACTTTGAAATGGGTCATTTGCCTTCCACGTCATAAATGTGCATTTTGTTTCATGAAGACAGAGCCTGTTTGCAATTTAATTTTGATTAACCAGAACAAAATCTTTGTGCATCTAATATGAGTCCATACAGATGGACTCATATTTTGCAACAAAAAATTGCAAAAGTTTTGGCACTGATTAAAAACAAGCAACTGCCTGGTGAAACATCCTTCTAATCCTAATTGGTCCATAAAAATGGTACTGAAGGGGCACCCAAGAGAAACAGAGTGGTTTAAAAGGAAAAACTGTGGAGGGGTTCACTAAACTGTGGAAAAACACACGTTGACAAATTTATTTCTTTAAAGCATTTGCACTGTGAAAAAAAAAAGAGAGAGAGGAAGCCTGAATTTGGGAAAAAAACAAAAAAAACAAAGCAGCGGAGAATGTTACACCTTGTTAGAGCTTCATGCATGATTGAATTTAAAAGCAGACGCAATTTAATAGGATGCAACACACTCAAAATCACTTCTGACGGTCACAGTCAGTGGAAACAAGTCATTTCTCTTTTGAACCGAAGTTCAAACGGAGCTGAGGACCCGGTACGTAGTATACAGTCGAAAATCTGCTTGCTTCTCTGGGTGTAAGCTTATTTGGACCAACAATGCAATTGCCTTTAAACTAATCTGCATAAATAGGCACCCAGCGCTGCTTTCAGCGTGATTGTATTTACTAGGTGATATTTATGATTGCGAAACTGAGGCGGTCTCGCGCTGTGCTCAAGCTGTGTCAAAAGCTGGAACGTGGATCAAGGAGGGACGTTACTGTCTGTGTTCCAGTGACAGAACAAAACCCCAGAAAGGAAGTAGAGATTATAGCCAACTGATCACGACTTCCTACCATTACTCTTCCAAGCTAATGAGATTTTTCACTGTTTTTCATTTACCTTTCAACGCTGTTGTGACAAAGCGTACAGTCTATAAAAACTCTTTCATGAAATGCTTCACAGAGTAACCTCGGCCCAAAACACATTCTTCACCTAAGCAATCAACACCTCTAATGTTCAGTGCAGCCATGTTGGATTTTGAGGATCCTCCAGATGTCCAACTTGTAATCCAGAATTAGTGGACATTCATTTATTCCACATAAAATCTCCAAATTACACCCAGACAGGGATTTCAAACGTCTTGTACCAATAACATTAGCTATAGTACTCAGTATGGAAGCTACTGAATGGCATACTGAACAGGTTCTTGAGTCACTTGTCTTTATTTCTGTGCCATATTGTGTGTGTGTGTGTGTGTGTGTGTGTGTGTGTGTGTGTGCGTGCATGTAAAACATCTGCCTGGTTCTGTAGTAAAAGTGTCATTGTGCCTAACATCAATCAAGGTCTCCAAGTAAGTCAATTAGCATGACACCAAGTGTCGTATGTCAAGTCTAGAGCTGAGCTTATTATATGAATAAACAAAGAGTTGCTGGCAGATTACCGGGCGTAGATCATTGCGACCGACAGCTCGCTCTCAGCTTTGACTCACGATCCAATAAAAGCTTTCTAAAAAGTTCCACCTCAGACAGTTTTACTTCGATCTGAAGAGGAGACGGTGTCAGTTAGCCGATCAGCAGCAACACACACACAACAAAAAGTTCAAACCAATCTTTGTGTCCACTTTGCATAGGAAATCTCTTCTTTTCTCACGACTCTCGTTTTCTCTCCCACCTACTTTTCCCCCTCCCACTCTCACTCTACACTCCAGCTTTCTTCTCCCCCTCTCTCTCTCTCATCTCCCAACGCGGAGTCGGATCTCTTCTATATTCCTTTTGCTCAGGCCTGCGTGCTGAGACAGACTTATTTAACAAGCTCCTGGCGGGCTGGGCGGCGGTGGATGTGGCAGCTGTGCAATCGAGGCTGATGTGGCCCGTCCTACCGCAGGAGAGCAAATCCCTTGGAGGGGGTCTCCAGATGGGCTCGGTTTGAAGCCGTTCACCCCTGGTTCTCCTAGATGAACGGCATACGGGATAATACCGCATATCTGAATGCCTAATAAGGACCGAGTGTAATTAATTACGTGGATGCATTTTGATCCGTACTTACATGCCGCACCTGATGCCTTTCCATCTTCAGCCAGCAAATCAAAATTATGCTGTGGTCGGTGATAATAGTGCTGGGAGAAGTTGCTGCAGCATCTCAATTGGAAAAATCCTGACTTTAACTTGGCCTCTCCAAAACCCTAATTTGTTTTTTTTGTTTTTTTTCCTTGAGGTAATTCAACATGTTGGGATTGTGGTATGGATTGTACTTAAGCTCAAGGTCACAAAGGTGCCGGTTGCAATTGTTCTACAGGATTTTCTGATAGAGAGCAAGTCACATAAAAAATACGGCCACCACTACACGTTATTATCGATACGTTGCTCTCTTACTAAAATCCTGTGTTCACTCAATGCCAAATGTAACCTAGTCTGGCCATCGCCTTCCTGTGCAGATCCACTCAAAAAGAAAAAAAATTAATTCTCGCTTCCAGCACAGTCTGGACTTTCTCCCTTTGACTTGGATTGTCTCCGGTAGATTTATGACCGGACCAATCAGCGAACAGAAGTAGACATGGTTGTGAACGATGATGTCAACCGTCTGTCTGTGCCGTTTTAGAATTGTAGTCTGCCGGTAGTTTTAGCATTGCCAGCGGAGGAAGTGAACAAAATTGTTCGGTCTGTGTCGGCCACGCTTCCGAGTATTGAGTTAACGTTAACAGATCGGCGCTTTTCCCTCTTCACAGTGGAGGATGGTTGTTTACAGTGCAGGCAACTTCTGGCAAGTTGATACTTTACGGGCAAAGGTTAGCAACTTGGTAAAATTTAAAACCGTGCCTCCCAGAAGCAATCATTTCTCAACATCCATGGGTATGAAGCAAAGTGTAGGACAAGAGACTGCTTTTTTTGTTTGTTTGTTTTTTATCAGGGTGGATGTAACCAGGTAACCAACAACATTTTTTCCGGCAAATGTGAGATGGTTCTTTAAGTTCTGTTTGGTCAGGCGTGGCCTTTCTCTTTCCATTTGTTAAATTGTGAACACTGACCCTAAATGAAGGGAGTAAGGTAGCGAAACAGAAGTCAGCTATCCAGAAAAAAGAGGTTTATTACACTCATTTCATGCTAAGTTACTTTTTCCAGACAGAGCCAGGCTGGTTGGTTTTGTTAGCTTTTCCCCTTATTAAACAAAAAAATATCTTAAAAATTTGTTTTTACTCAGATTATCTGATTCACGTTTCTTCGATGATCTGTTGCAGAAGAAATCTCAAACGGGGAAAAATTTATTTTCATGGCACTGTAGATTAAAAAAAACAAACAAAAAAACAACAAAAAAAAAGAGTTCACATTATCTATACAAGTGTCTGACCATTGTCACTGTACATCGACACCGGCCGACATTTTGATAGATTCTTACTTCTTCTCTCCTTGTACGAGCCTCTGGTATTCGGTATTCTCCCCACGTGCCGCGTGCTGACACTGCTTTCTTCTGCATCCCATTGATTCAGGAGCCCTGAGTGATAGATTGGTTTAATAAAGCAAGGTGCAGTCCTCCCCAAATAAATGAGCAGATGCAGGATTTATTACCAACATCTGCATTTTAAATGGAAGTAAACAGGCCTTGAGCTGAGAAACATGATACTTGCCAGAAACATGAAATCTGGGCCAGAGCATTTGGGGACGGACCGAATTGTGCAAGGGGACACTCGTTCGTGATTATTTTTACATGAGCATTCCTCTCTTCCCTTCTCTTTTCTTCTGTCTATCATTGTCTCGGATTCTCACGTCTTTCGCTGCTCATCCTTGTCCTTCAGGAAGAACGTCGGCGTCTCTCCTCGTCGGAGCTCCTTACTCTTCTCTTTTGTCTCATCCCTTTTATTCCGATGGCAGTTCTCACTTGTGAAGTTGCGGAGCGGTCGTGCTTTGAACCAAAGTGCTCATCACTGGTTTTGTCGTTACACATATTGTCCTTTTTGTCGCAAACAGCAGCACATTAATTTGTCCTTTCCTTTTCTTGCCATGCCAGTGCCACAGGCTGCTTAGTGCTGTTGATTTATCCGTGCGCAGTGCCAGCAGAGCTAAATCTCTACTCCCGCTTGGCTGAGAAACAGTGGTGCGCACGGTTTAATTTCAGCTTTGAAAGACTGCCGCGCTGCCGTGATAATGCAGGCCTGTTTGCCAGTGATTGGACTAATTAATAGGCTCACAGATGATCCGCGCCCGTCTCTAGCAGTCGCAGCAGAAGAAAGAAACACAAAGAGAGAGCAAAAAAAAAACCAAAGCTGCTTGACCTGTGAATTTTGGGAGGCCTTTTCTAAAACGATCGCTTCACACGTTTAACATTTCCACATGCACAGATGGATGGCGGAGAAAGTACAAGCACAGATGACTTGCATTTCCCACAAGCCTGGGTATTTTAACAGTGGCATCTTGGTTGGTAATTACAAGCACATTTAGCAGGGCACATGTAGATTTTTACTGTTTGCTGCCCACTCTTCTCTGGAAATCTGATATCCTGCATTGTTTGCAGAGAGCTACAGCAGCCCTCTCTGTCTCCGTCTCCTTTTCTGTGCAGATGACCCACTAAAGCTCTGTGCAAGGAATGTTAGCATGATAGCCATCCCTTTGAGCAATTACTGACTGAGCAGCGAGTAAATGAAAAAAATATTGTGTTTGCCACAAATCCATTAGTCAACTATGTGCCTCACAATGGGGGGAGTGCTGTTTGTCTGCAGACTGTTGACAATGATGTATGGCTATATGGTAGAGCAACTGGGCAATTTGTCCCTAAACCTTAAGTGTGTAATCTGGGACTGAGTCTCCAGCCAGATTGTAAACTTATAGGCCTGAGCTTAATTGTCGCAAGTGTTGTTTTCTCATTCTGGTCCAAACAGCAACTGGGATGTTGGAAATCATTGAAATGAATTATATAGATATGATTCCCACCTAAATGTGTATGTGGAAATCAAACACATTTGTTAGCTGCACATATACTGCTTGTATATGTGGAGCTTTGACTATATATGTGGAGTTTCTCTCTTTCTTATATATATATTGTTAAGGAAGAATTTTCTAAAATAGGTTAACTTTGGAAAAAAAGTTGGCTCTCTCTCTTCCTTAGATCCCAGGTCCTCTCGGCAGGCCACGTGTAGCCACAAGGAAAACAACAATGCGTGTTGACGTCACAGAATTACAGAGTTTAATCCAATATAAGACAATGCATAAACTTAGAAGTAAGACAATGCACAAACTTACACCAGAAACGGCAGAACAACGGAGACATACATTCATATGGCTGACATAAATGGAAAAGAAAGAAAGAAAGAAAGAAAGAAAGAAAGAAAGAAAG
>NW_006799965.1:3656978-3707961 GCF_000485575.1 Poecilia formosa | reverse complement strand
ATATAAAAGAAAGAGAAACTTCAACCTGCTCTTTGAAGCTCCTCCAAATTAAATTCCTGACTGGATTTTCATGAATCCTTAAAAAGTTCATGTAAGGGTGGCTCAAATATTTCTTGGCTTGGAATATTTCACTCTATGTAAGATGGATCTGTATGATGTTTGAGTTTCACTTTCTGAAACGAGTGACAAAAAACGGTGAACTTTTTAACAACGCGAGATGAGAATTGTTTGGGGTGTCTTTGTGTGCCAAATTCTGACCCTACCATCTGAATGTCCCATCGGAAATCGACGCTCATTGGACCAGGCAGTAATTTTTGGTGAGGTTGCGAACGTTGCCACCACAGATTAGCTGACAAGAGTGACACCAGGTGGTCTTCTACTGCGGTAGCCCATCTGCTTCCGAGTTTGACGTTTTGTGGATCCTGAGATTGCATTCTGCGAATGACCATTAGAGATTCTGTTGGCTGTCTATTATTTCAAACCAATCTGGCTATTCTCTGGACCTGTGTTATCAGCAAGACATTTTTATTTAAACAACTACTGCTCACCGCACTGGATATTTTACTTTCCTTCTTCGTAAAATTGAGAGATGACCGGTTAAAGAATTTCTAGTTTGAGTTTCACAGTTCCTAGCATCAGCCACCATGTAATGTTCAAGGCCAATAAAATTCCCTTTCTTCCTCATTTGTTGTGAATTGGCACTATATATAACCCTTGTTCTGTTGTTTGCTTCAGATTAAACATGATGTTCCTGAAATATTCTTCACTGCATTTCTGTAGTTTCTGTTTAAGATTACGTTTTGATTGAACATGCCATCTGATTTGATGTGGTTTAAAAGCTCTGGCTCAAGGGCATGCATCCTTTTTTTATTTACTTTGTAAATAGTTTGGAAACAAATTCTGAGATAGTTTCAAGGTGACCCAATTGGCACCAGCGGTATTTGTAGATTTAGGACGTTTGATCTGGGCTAACCTTGTCTGACGTGTCTCTCTTTGTCCCTGTTTGTATATGTGGAGCTTTGACTATTTATAAAGCAGATTTTATAAATTATTTCTGTGCCTGCTGCGTTTCTTTTATCGTAATTACAAAAACACATAAATGTTTTACATAAAAATACTCCTCAGCTTGTTAGGTCTAACAACTGTTTTCATGTTTGCAGATTCTAAAAGAAAGACTAACTGTGTGTGACTGTCTGTGAATCCAAAGCATGCTGATTTCATCAGCTTTGGAAATTAATTTCAGGTGTTGGGAGGGAATTTTGGGTGAGCAATTATTTTTGGACTGTTTCTTTTTTTTTCTCCCCATAATTTAGAAACAAAAAGTTTCATAAGATGTCAAATTAAAATATCAGATTTTTTTTTTCTTTTGGATTATTGATGACTTTTTTCAAGAGGTTGTTTAGATTTACAAATAGTTACCGCATTATTTCTTTTCTCCTAAAATCCCAATATTTATGTAAACCAATATTTCACAATATATAATTTAGATTTTCAACACATTACAGAATTAATTGTTGTGCTCAAAGAGGCTTAAAAGCAGGTTCCAACATTTCAAGAGGACTTATGAGTAAGTTATTTAAGCCAATATTGTATAAGTCTAGATTGAAGTAGAGGAAGAAGCCCGCAACAGTTGTTGGTCCATTTAAAAACACATTATGTGGCCAATCTTTCCTCACTGGTTGCTACGGCAACCGAGCTAAGCAACATAAACTTTCTCAGTGTGTTTGCTGCATTAGAAGAGCCCACAAGACGTTTCCCATTTAAAGAAACTGCTAACCATTTGTTCTGTTATAGCAAGTTGCTGAATATAACTTCTGAGCTTTACCCAAAAATGTATGCTGGGAATGAAGGCGCTAAAACAAACAGCCCACTTCTTCGTTTTGTTCATTATCTCTCTAATGTCGTTGTAAAAATAAAACCGAACACATAGAGAACAAATATCTAACTATGTCCCTAGTGCCTGAAGCCAAATATCACACTGTATTAGCTGTGAACATTAAAAAAAAAAAAAACACAGTAATTTAAAGTATAGGAACATTGTCCAGATAATGAAATTATCACTTTAAATGGTGCCAGAAATATCTCTGACATTTTGCAAGAAAAAAATGGTGCCTAAATTTAATCCAAATCATTTCTGTGGGAGAGAAAAAGTGCCAGGTCCATGTTTTCTGTCAAGGGGAGTATAGTTTATGGCTTTTCGTGTGAGACTGGACGTGCCAGGTCTGGGTTTGGTGAGGACCCAATTGTAGAGATCAGGACGTGGTGCATGAAGTTAATAGCAGAAGACAGGAAAAGTCTGGTGTAGCTGTAGCTGAACCGGTGAGTATTTATACGGTGGAGTATGATTACTAAATGCTACACAGGTTTGTGGACTGCAGAGGAACAACAAGAGAAACTAGGAAGCTGATTCACTGGAGGAAAAGAAGCAATAGTAGTGAGCCACTGGACCATAAGATGCTACAAACAGACCAGCAACAAACCAAACTCAAAATCCTACAGATCTAGAAAAAAATAAATAAATATATATATATACAACACTGCCTGAAGTTAATTCCCATCATTTCTTCTCCGGTATATCTGGGATCAACATCATTGTGTATTCCAGAGCTGCTGGTTTCGAGTTGCTTGGGGGAGTTTGAGAGCACAGCGGCAAGTTAGCAAGCTGTTGGAGTACCGCCGTAAATGATTCATGTTGTACAAGCCGGCACGTTCGCGTCAGCGTGGATTTTAAAGCAGCAGCTGAATGATGTCCTTTAGCTCAAGGTCTGGAGTCCCTGAGTGGATATTACACCTCAGGTTGGTCCTATTAATGAGGAGGAAGTGATTTTCCTCAGCCTCTGGAATGTTGTTCACATATGTTTCAGGAGAGTTTAGGTGAAATGAGTCATTAGAGGGCCATTAGTCCAGGCTTGATCAAGCCACTGCAAAGCTGATGGTAATTTGCTCAGGGACAATCTGTGCTGGCCCCGATCCGCCCACTGGGACCGTGTAGGTGCAGTGGCAGTTTTTATAAAAAAAACAAAAACCCACCCCCCAAAAAAACAAACAAAAAAAACCACACACCTCTCGTTCAACTTCATGCTCTTACTCCTTATTCCCTCACCTTCCTATTATTTGTTTATCCTCTTTTGTTTCCCCCTCACCGCGCCTCTCCCTGCGCGGGCTCGCATTTTAACCCAGTCGAATCTCGCGGAGATGAAGCGGCAGGATAAGGTCGCAGCGTACGTACAGCTTCTCATCGAGGCTTAATGAATACCATTAATTCAACCGGGGGGGAATTGTTGGGATGGTCGCGGCCTTTGTCCAGTCGTGATTAAGCGATGCTATCAGTTATCAATCGTAATGAGCTTCTGAAGCTGTGGGAGGGGAGGGATGGCTTTTGAAATAATAACATCTTGGTCTCAGGACTGAGGGAAGGCCAGACACCTCTCCGTCTCAGCCTATTTACATGTGATAGGCTGGAAGTGGGAGGGAAGCAGAGGTCTGTCTCAGTACCTCACCGCTTCCCCATTGCTTTGCTGAAAATATCGACGCCCAGGCATGTTTGTTTTGAGAACGCGATGGCGATATGTGAGAATATTTCATGCAAGACGTCACACCGTGTTTCTATATCAACAACGCATGCATGGTACGGTCGAGTCCAGAGCTATTCATGTCACCGGCAGATTCAGATTTCAAATCATTCTCATTCAGACATGAAGTTTGTTTTTGGTAGCAAATGAGACAAGTATCTCTGATAAGGCAATAACAAAAACAAAAGACTAAATCAATTCTGAAAAAAACAAGTATTTTCACTAAAATGTCGTCACGACTGGCTCGTCAAACATTATTTACATCCTCATTTATCAATGGAAATAAATCTCTACTTGTACAGCAGAAAAACTCTCCTTGAAGTTGCTGGTGAGCTATTTGTGTTTCACCGGGTATTTTTGATGAGCTTTGTACTTATAAGAATCAAAAACACGCCCATCTGCACTGTAACTCCATCTTCCTTCTCCTGAGTAAACCTTGACTGACTTTCCACTCGTGATTTTGTCTTTCTTGTCACCTCAGCAGTGTCGTCCGTTCCCCGACGCGCTCATCGCGAATGCAGCATCTGTTGGGTCGTCGCCCTGCAGATTTAAATAATTCACACCAAGCACAATATCCATTCAGTTTTTATGAGCCCCCCGTGGCAGTTCAAGGCGGTTCAGTCTGCTTATATCCCCATCTCCCTTGTGTGCCGTCATTTCTTAGTTCAGCATTTGGTTGCAGTCCGACCAAATCCATCTCCACATTGATCTCTCTCTCTCTCTCTCTCTCTTTTATATTAAGCCTCAATACTGATACAAGGTTGAGCCTTTTAAGAGCTGCTGCCTTTTTATCAGCTTTACGTACATTACCACTGGCACTTTTTTTTTTTCTGCATATGGTTCAAGATTAGAATAACAAAGGCGTATTCATGGCTGGCTCATGTAATCAGGGACACGCAATTCATCAGACAACCAACAGAAACAGGACAGCTGAGCAGCACTGCAACAAGCCTGGAGTAACGCACCCATCTCATCTCTCTCATAACGTTATTAAAAGTTTAGGCCCGGAGGCCATGAAGGTTTAGCAGAGGATTATTATTTCAAGCTCTCTGGAAAATAAATCAATCTTTTATCAAAGTCCACAGTCCCCACGAACTGCCTAATCAAATTGAACAGTGTTCTAGGCAAGTATCCTGCTACTCCTCTATTAAACTGAGCAGTAGCTGAGGGAGATGGCTCAAAAATAGCCTCCCTCATAAGACACGGTTGTTATGTGCAGACAATTGAAAAATCCTATAAATCTGTAAAACACTTTTCCTGAAGCGCTCCGCCTTTGAAGTTTCTCTTCTCGTCATTACCCGCTGAGTGAATAAAACGCCTCGCGTTGAGGGAAACGTCCGCGCCGTGCAAGGTGTTTAAGCGTTTTATACCCCATGTAGCAACCCACGCCTCTGTGTTTCGTATTTTGATGCGAATTTGTTGGGCAAACCAATTTCTTTTGTTCGCGAATTTGCGCGGTGTCATTTCTGGGGAGCGACATCTCTCCTCTCGCTCAGACTGGTGCCACTGTCCACTACCTGTGATTGGATGTGGCCGTCTTGCAGCCTTGGCACTTTTATTGAACTGATCCCTGTTGAATAGCCCCCCTTGTCAGCGGGGGAGAAGCCGATGAAGTGTTTTTTTTTGCCTTTATGGTCAACGCTGGAAACGACAGTCAATTTGGAAATAAGCTGATGAGTTCACTTGAAACAGCGATTCCCCTGAATATAGATGAGACAGCGTTTACATACCGCGGTAAAGCTAGCCGCCACGCACCCTTCTTTTATTTTTTCCTCTTGATGTCGCCGGTAGTTTCACTTTCAACAATGTGAAAGGTTTTGCTTCAGGACAAGGAATGCGAAGCGTAACTCTTGGGCTGTTTTTACTCTTGTTTCAGACAGGTATCACGACTTTGGGAGAATACGTTACCATAAAAATAGATTTTACCTCATGTGCTTGCATCAGCGACATGAAATGCATAGATCTAAGCACTTCTTAGACTTGATTTTTTTGCATTCAGGCATGCATCCAAGTAAGTTTCCATGACTACAAATACAATCAGTGTAAAACTGAGATGTAAGAGGGAAGGTAGGAAAACTAGATTTGTCTGTAGTGTAGTGAAAAAGGATTTTTCGCGAAAGGAAAACTTTTAAAACTTTTGCCCATTGCAATAAAGAAAAACTTAATTCTCTACTGACCTTACATACCACATTAACTGCTAAAGTTTCTGACAAGACATTCAGAAAAAGCCTGAGCCAGTACGGCTTGTTTGAAAGAGCTGACAGTACAAAAAGAAAAGAAAATAAAACAACTATTGTCTCTGCAACAAGAGCATGATTTAGGTTTGTAAAGCTGCAGCTAAATGAACAACATGATCTATGCAACAATAGAGATGCTTGTCTATAACACAAAGTGACATGTTGGTTAAACTTTAATCATAGGGTATTCAAGAATACTTCATTCCAGCTGTCAGCTACGTTGGATCAGGGTTGATAATTTGGTCTAGGATCTGCCCCCCCTCCCGCCTTCTAAGTAAGCAGTTAATTCCTCCATAAATATCCCAATAATGGATCATGAACAGGACGATGATCCTGAACACAGGAACAAAACAAATCAACTAAAACAGACTAGATCACGACTCAACTTGACTGAAAGTTTTGCAGCAGAGAAAAAGCTGCAAAGCTTTTCAAATATCTATGAAATGAAGAAACTCTTAAAGTTATGTAAAAAAAATAATAATTCAACTTATTGTCACAATAATTGTTTAGTAATCATTAATCTGTTTCTCTAAATAAAGCATTACTCTTTGTTGGTGTGGAATTATTTTAATAGTACTTAGCATCATTATTTATTTAGAGGATAATGTCTATTCGAAAGGCTACTGAAATTCAAACAAACTTCAACTTTCAAAAGTTGAAGTCATCGAAATCTACTGTGCATTTCTGATCCAAGACTGAGATCAGTTAAAGTGACAACTGTTGTGCTCACGACTTCGGTTTGCACACACAAAGCGTGGCTACACACCTCGTGCTTTATATATGTTGTCACTGCAACCTTGCAAGTGTAATTAAAAAGATTCGTAGAGAAACGTTTTACAGTCAGGCTTGTAAATAAGTTTGAGTGAATAACGTGTATTTTGCCACGCGTCCTGACCACATATGCGGACCACACACACACACACACACACAAAGTGATGTGGAGGCAGCAGCAGTGGCAGGAACATCACTTCCTGTTCAAAGACCCGCACTGTGTCACTCATCGACTGTACCCTTGCTCCTACTTCAACCGTAATGAGCACGCTGCGTCCGGTCTGTTTGTCTCATATAGGTTTGTTTTCTTTTTTTCTTTCTTTTTTCTCCCCCTTTTCCCATCCTCTTGTTTAGAAGGTACATTTTATTTATCAGCTCAAGGGCTTGTCAAATTTAAAAAGCCGTGCTTTTATGCTACTGTCATTTCTGAATAGAGACATCAAACAAGCAACGCATTACGTCCTCTCTTCTTCTACCTTTCATATTTGCTTACAAATGCGCAAGTGAGGTGTTTTTCTCTTTAGATGTCTCTGAGAATGAAGAAAATTACTTCTCCCACTCTCTCTCTTGTACTGTCTTGGCCTGCCCCTCTTTTGATTTCATTGCCGGAGTAGAGCCAGCGTAGCATTTTAAAACAGTGACAAGATGGGAGTTTCAGAAACGTAGAGCTGTGAATGAACGATTTGCAAACTCTGATACACAGCCTACACAAAATCACAACAAATAAAGTAGTTACCTTCTACAAGGATACATTTAGTTAATTGATTAGTCACATAAGTTTAAGATTTTTTAATTTTTAAAGAATTGCTCCTCCAATGCTGAGTGTTTTTTTTGTTTTTTTTTCCAAACACATATTTTTGTCAGGGAGTTAAAACCGTGTCCGCTATACGTGCATCTGAGCTCTTAAAATAGAGCAGTATGAACTTTAAATAAAAGTTTATTTAATTATGTTGTATGGGAAAGACAGTTAAAATTGGCATGGCTCATTGTTAAGGCCACACACTGTTCACAACTTACCCATGTGCGCTCACGCTGCGTAAGTCTATCTCTCCGTTTTGAAGAGCTTCATTTTGAGTCTTAATATTTCTCCTTGGGTGCAGGATAGACATAACTAAGTAATTACACCAGTGAAACAAGTTTTCATCAACAATATCAGATTTATTTGTCTGCATCTGTCCACAGTCATGGTGTTTGCAATTAATACAAGACGAAGGCCGCCCTCGCTCGACCAGCACAACCACATCCCAGGCTAACAAATGCGTCCCACCACGACCATGTTGATCCCTAAAATATTAGCATTTCCTCTCTGTCACAACCAGATTTTCTTTCCCTTTCTGAAGCGCAAACAAGTTTGTGTTGTGAAACCATGTCATCGGTGAGACTTTCGGGAAAACGGTCTTCTGGATCCTTTCCCTCAACATTTACTTTCCAGTCTCTAAGAAAATGAGCCAAGTTTCCATCAAGGTCATTGTCTTGGAATTTACAAACATTTCTGCTCGCCTGAGTGTGGCCTGGTACGGTCTGCACATCTTCAATGGCTTTATGAAGGAGTTTACAATGTCCACATCTCCCATTCCTCGACTATCGGTCAGTAAATATTACAAAGCTTGAAGAACTAAGTCAAGAATGAACTGGATTATCCCACACTTATTCGATTAAAGACAAAGTGTGTGATTTTCCTGTATCCCAGGAAGACGATAGGGAGACTCAGTTTTCCTCCTCATCTTGCTTCTGTGAAACCCAATTTCATTTATTGCAATTACCAATAAAAAGTGAACCAGTGGATTGAAATTTAAAGGTTCCTAAACATTCTGATAAACCCAAACTTGGCTACTAAAAAGCTGCAGTTTGTTTATGCAAAGTAATTATCTATAGACGCCAACAACTGTAGCACCAGAGATTTTGTTTAAAAAAACGTTTGTTAGCATGAGATTTTTACACACACCCAATAATTATGGAGGGTGCTGTAAATGACGCTCATATGCTTGATAACAGTACTGTGTTTGTTTTAGTCATGCAACTTTTCTCATGTAAAATAACATTTACATTATTCGGCAATTTTATTACTGTAATTTCACTGTAGTGGCGCTTCCATTCACCTGTCACTTTGCTGCTGGAACACCTAAATAAAAACATCCCCAAAGGAACAATAAAGGGGATTTTTATTAAGTCCCGATACTAAAGCATATGCAGCATCACTGCAAAGCAATTCGACCAGCTTATTTATTTATTTATTTTTTTTAATGTTTATTATTGAACAAGAAAACTTCATGAAATGGTACAAGGCTTTAACAGCCGCACGCTGATACCTGAACATCTGAGTTACGATGCTAAAGAACATTAATCTGTCATCAGTCGATCCTGAAAACTAGTCGAGAAAAGAGCTTAAATGACCTCAACACATCCCTACAGAGGTTTAGTGTAAGCTAGAGAGACAAGTACTGTGTTTTATAGTCATAATATTTCAATCTCATTTTCACCTCTTCACCTTTACCAGTCAGTCTTCTATCGATTTGGATCTACAGATCTATAGATATGGATTCTGCAAGTGTGCTAAAGACTTGATTCGTGCATCAAATATGTCGCAAGAATTAAAGTTATGACTCTGTAGCTCATGTTGGTGAAATAATAAGAGTTCTTTTTCTTAGACTCCAAAAGTTTGAGGTCCAAAGTTTACCCAAAGACTGCGTGGGGTTCGCATGATCCGCCTTCGTCCCCCTTTGTTTGCGCTTCTTACACCGCATATGTGTAAATGTATGTTGTTGTTTTTTTTTCATCTCCGTCTGTGATCCTCTAGTGATCTCCCCAAGCTGTTCCTTACGTCTCTCTCTCCTCGACAGCTGGGACTGGCTCTGTCCTCTGTGTCCCCGAACAGAATGAATTCGGTATGAGGAAAAGGATTCATTTAAAGCGATGATGTTTGATCAGTGCTTTAGCCTCGGCTTGGCTGAAAAAAAAAAAAAAAAAAAAAAACTCAAAGTACTGAGCAATTACATTGTCGCAGCAGGAAAAGTGCTAAAAATACATACATCTTTAAAAAGCTCTTTTTTCTTGCTTTCCGAAACTATGTGATATGCATGGATTCATTTTTTTAAAGTTACACTTTCTTCATTTTTAAAATTTTTTTTTTTTAAAGTAATTTTTACCGTCTGCACCGTGAAACTGAAAATTGCCCCGGGGCCAGTGAATGTGACTTGGAAAGTTTTACCCTGAAATGATGCTGACAGTGAAATGCATGACATCAGTTTACCGAACGGTGCTAAAGTCCCGGGAGACCGAGGCCCAGCTGTTCAAGTTTTTAAGGTTCTAGATTGTTAACTTGCTTTCACTCACACAGAGGAGACGCTTAGTGCAAAGGCCACGTACCTCATGGAAGATAAAAGCTGCCTAGCATCATTTAAGTCTCCATCCATCATACCACCATCTTAGCTCAAGGACATGAGGGTTTGGAAATTGACATGTTCAGCACACAAACAAAACACAATGCACAATAATCCAATAAGAACCACAGAGCTGTGTTTAAAAAAATAAAAAAAAATCTCTAATTAGAGATCTGTGAAGACAACCACTTCAGTAAATACTACATTTTCCAACATTACAACGACACTTTTTCAGTTTCTAAAGTGATAAAAACAGAACAAAACATAGTAAATCCATGGCAGCACGCAACTACTGTGCAATTTTATTATGAACAAAATTAGCAGTGAAGTTCAAAGAAATTTATTCTGGAAAGCTTTAGGTTTCTCTCCAACCTCAATCTCAAAATCCAAGATGGCTACCTTGTTTATTCTATTTAAAACATCAAAAAAAAAATGTTTACCTACAATTCAGACAATTTGTGTCTCAAAGACAATTTCCCCACATTATTCAATCTTCACTACTGTAGACAGCAGCGGAGTCTGATGTGACATTGGCAGCACAAATTGTTTCCGTTTTCTGCTTTGCACCAAAAGCTGCTGCCACACAAATTATCCGAAAGTTGTTGGAGCTTTGAATGCTGTTGGCCAACCTTCTCTATCGTTCAACACTATCAGCACAGTAGAAAGACTCAGGAACAGCTTCCTATTAAAAAGGCGAACCTTAAACGGCATCGGAAGTTACAGAACGTAAAGCATGCATTTTCCTTTCTAGGGTTGTGATGATTTGTGCTTGTTTTATCAGACAAAGCTACACACTGGCCGGAATTGGATGAAGTTTTACGATATAGATTTAAATTTTTACGATATTTTCAAAACCTCTGACACAAGATCTTATTGCACCTCTTATCGGACACATGTTCTAAGGTGTGTAATGTCATAATCACAGGCTGCGCTGGTCTGATATCTTCTGCTGTGTATTGGAGACGGTAAAATCCTTAGGTTGACTGTGGCAGCCATGTTGTGTCATTGCCTTTGTCTACCAGAGTTCAGGTTAGTCTGGAGAGATGAACCCAACATTTCCCAAAATAAAATTCTACTGTCCTGATATTTCAATCTGTAGAGACTCACACAGAGAGAAGCAGCAGTTAGACAATTTTATTGGACCGAGAACTTGGCGCTCGGACACCGGCGGAAGACGTGCGTGCTGAGAATCGCAGCGAACTTGAATGATCGGCTCGAACGAAGCTCAGGTAGGTCTTCCCCCGGACCCGGTCACTAGTGGTGGAGCGGAGCTTGGAGAGAGGAGTCTTGATGGGACCTGGAGGCGTCCGGGAGACTGGTGGTGGAAACGGGGAGGAGGTGGGTTGAAACTTAGCTGAAGTGGGTGGATCTGTGGTTGTTTCGCCTTTTGAAGGAGCTCTTGCCAGGTGATTGGATCGAGGTAGAGAGGTGGTGCGTCCTGATTGGCTGGGCTGAAAGCGTGGTGATACGTGATGCCAGAAGAGTCTTACAGGTTGAATTTTCGTCTAGGGCTTCATAATCATTATCTCATTTCAGCTGTCATGGAATATTTATTTTATTTCTAAGATATTATTTTATCCAGAAAATGAAACGTGGTTTTTCGTTACTGTACACCCTCTTTACCACCAAACCTGTATCAAAAGCCCACTGGTATCCAACTGTAGTCCTGGAGAGGTAAAATCTGGCAACTTTTAGGCTCCAACAAACCTGAATCAAATGGCTAAATTCCCTCATCAGCACGTCATTCAGCTCTGCAGAGAGAAGCCGAATCATCTAAAAGCCGAAGCATGTGGCGCGCCACCGCCAAGTACCCCAGTAAGCTGGTTTGATTTGTCATTTGTGCTTCCTTTGTTGAGTAAACCCAACGATTGACGCCCATATAAGCGATCTAACCTAGATTATTCTAATTTCCCAACAGAAGTAGACCGTGTTTTTTGTTTGCATGCAAACGATCCAATTCAACATTTCTCACGACGCTTAAATGTATATTGCAACGCATTTCGTTGTATGCATTTTCTCTTGTCCATTAGCGTGTGAGATTTGCTCGTTTTGGTTCGGAAAGGGACAATCTGTTTGCAATGTTCTCAATTCTGTACGCACTAAAAACTGAATAAACAAAATTAAAAGAAAAGAAAAAGCCACAGGATGCAGCTCTGGGGAGCTGGACTTCGGCACGCCTCCGTCAGCTGTCTATTGAGCTCTGATGTGCTGCGGTGCCTTTTTTGTGCTCCATTTGAATGTTGTTTACCGTTTTAGCTAAGAGCATATTCTGCGAGGAAGGGCTTCAATATATCAAACTAATTCTTCAGGGTAAGATTATCATAATATTTAAGACATTTTTTTGGGAAGCCTTTGGATATTACATCGTGTGACTCACAGATGAAACAAGTTAGGAAGTGTCATTTCAAAGGGATCATCTGTTTATTGATGTAAAAAATGAGAATGTTATTTTCTCACTGTTTAGCAACACTCCGGCAGAGAAAAACAAGAGACGTAGAAAACGCTTCAGTCTGGGTCTATATACAGAGTTGAACTTTCATCGCCGGCCAATTAGTGTTTTGTTAAAAGAAGAACCGCAGTGGACTCGTGTTTCCTTCTGTTATGATCGTAATAACATACAAAAAATATTATATTATGATGATTGGATTACACATTGGACTTTAAATGCTAACACTGGAGAAAAATGACCAGCGGTATTTAAACAAGTAGACATTAAGACAATAGATTACTTTTCAGAAACGCTACAACTCACTGCAGCGCGGGAGCCGATGACTGATGATCATTTCACTTGTAAATATTAACCGAAGTCTGCAATATATCTGGGTCAGTTTGGAATCCTGTTGAAAGCTTGTGTTTTTGTGCCGTCAGCCATGTGCCAAAAAATGTTTCTGTAAAAGCAGCCCTAAGCTGTAATGAACAAGTGCAACGTCCAGATGTGCTGTCACACCAAGCTACTTGTCAGCTCTACTGGAGCTATTAACAAGGCTCTGCAGACCATAGACCACTCCCTGTTTTCTTTTTTTTTTTTTCATGTCTCTTATCCGTCACTGCAAATCTTCTCAATGCCTCTCTCTCTCTCTCCCACTCTCTCTGCCCCCCCACATGCACAGTGAAAGTAGAAAACTACACACATGAACAATCAAAGCTGGAGTAAATCAATTCAATGCGCTCCAAAGCTCATGCACATTTATCCAGAAGTTACATTTACCCCCCAGAACAGAGAAATTCATCAAAGGAGGGATTTAGCATGATGCTAACAGGAGCATGCGCTCGCTGCTTTCCTCTAGCACCTGCAGATTTTTCATCCATGTTACTGAAAGATTCACCTGGCTGAACCCCTGAGGAGAAGATTGATACTCTGCCTCATTTCTTTTTGAACAACCAGCCCAGTGGTGTTCTGCAGCTGCTTTTTTTCCTTCTTTTTTCCTGAAAATGTGAAGCAAAACGTGAAAACTGTATTGGTTCATAAAATGCAGGATTAAGAGGTGCCAATTTGCAGCCTTAATTAGGCTAGAAAAGAGATTAGGAAGCTATTTTGTACTAACATGTTAGATACAGTGAACTACAAAACAACAACAAAATAAAAAAATCAGCAGCAAGAATTAAGGTAATGATTCACCAAAATGAGGCCAATTGCAAAGAAAATTTCAACATGATTACTATAACTGTGCCATCATCTTCAGAAAGCTTTTCAACACCATCAATCTTTTATTATGCTGCTGTTTGCGTCTAGAAAGGTCTATATTTTATTTTATTCTGGTTTGTACCAAATACTGGCAACTGGACGTGTCAACAGAAAGACAAAAAAACAAATAAAAATAAATACAGTCAAAACTTGACAAAAACATTAAGAATTTAGCAGGTGCATTGCTGAGTTGAGGCCTTAAATAATACAAAGACAGTTCTCCGAATGTGGTTCTGAACAAAACAATGAATCTTTTCAAGTCTAAAATGAGACTCGATGCCTGAGAGCCGTTGGAGATTGGCGGACTGAGTCAGCGACCTTTCATCCCAGTGATGCAGCACTCCTCATCTTCATCATCCGCTGCACCACACACCGTAAACGCCTGTGCATCGGTTACGACTAACTGAACTATTACTGGCTTTGATAATGTCTTATTAAAACAACATTTTACATAGATTTTACAAGCACCAACACAAGAGTAAACTTCAGTAGTAGACGAGGAGGATACTGTTTCTCCACAGAGCTTCACCAATCAATAATGCACCACAGCTGCAGGTTATTTTATGGTTTGTGCAACGGATTCGACATCTGTTGTAAAATCTCCCTTTAAATAACTTTTGATTCTGATACTAAATGAAAGTTATGCGCTATGGCTTCAGGTATCGTGCTGATGAAAACAACGCCCAGGGCATCTTGTGGGATTATGGAAAACTCAGAAGGAAGAACAATTTGTGATCCGTCGCTAGTCTCCTGATTCTATGGGAGACTTTTGATGCCTAGATGCGAACAGAGGGTTTAATCTCTGTGTGTGTTTTTTACCCAGCCAACATGACTTTCATCACGCTTAAGAATAAAAGGAAATGCAAAGAAATTATAAAGAAGTAGAAATGATTCAAGTATAATTGGTAGAGCGATTTATCTTTTTCTTTTTGGACAATAAAAGAAAAAAAAAAAAATCCAAGTAGCTTAGACCAATTATGCTTTATTCGTGTCTTTATTGGGACCAGAAATAGATATATTTTTCAAAAGAGAGGAAACCTTCTTTTCTGTGCAAAAGAGATGTTTCATTAACAATTACACGTCCTTCGTATGCAATTAATTTTATACTGCGGTATAAATATAAGTGATCCTGGACACACCGATGAGTAAACTAGCGATTGTGCATCCTACACACAGAGATGAATGAAAAATGAGACCTTTTGTGCTGTGACAAAACAGTGTTCACTTTATCACCAGTTTGTTGCCCTGAGTGATTTGAGATTAAAATATTATAAAATTTTGATTGGACCATAATTGTGTTTGAGAAGTAATCACTCTGACTAGTGTAATCAGTTGGCCCTCATTCTCTGTGGATTAATTGTTATGATTTTAGTGTAAAAATGGGTTAATGCTTAGAGTTGCAATTTCTGGTTAATATGGAACTTGATTGTTTAGGTGCTTTCTGTTTTTCCTGTTGCTTCATTCCCCCCCTTGTATTTCCTAGTTACTTTGCCTTTTAGCCATGCTCTGCTTAGTTAATATGTACCTAATATTTTTTGCCTTGTGCCATTTCTCCACTCTGCTCGCTCAGTTTTTGCTCCCCTGCAGCTGTGACACATTCAGTTAATTAGTCTCACCTGTTCCCACCCTGGTAATCATTGTTCCAGTATTAACGCTCTCTGTCTTTAGCCACTCCTTGCTGTTTCCCCTCCATGTTTCTCACTGGGTTTTCCCCAGTTGTCTTCTCCTCTCTGATGCTGTTAGTTTTTTGTTTTTTCTGTGTGTGTGTGTGTGCGTGTATTTCGCTTTCACTTCTCATTACATCACTCCTAATATATTCCTGCTTGCCTCTTTGTGCGTGGCTCCTTCTAAAACACACTTCCTGGCAAACAGATGTAAAAACCAGAATATCGTCAAAAGGTTCGATATTTTTTTCTTACTTCAAGAGCCTTTCTCTCGATGAATATTTGCCTTTGAGATAATGAAGACCCAAAATTCAGTGACTCGAGAATATTACAAAAGATCAGTAATGATAATAAAAAAGATATTTTAAACAGCAACATGAGACTTTTCTAAGATATAATTTCTACCAGCATCTTTATAAAATTTGTCAGCAGAAGGAAGCATGAAGTGCTGAAGAATTATGTGTTCACTGGACTTCAGAAACCGCAGCGAACCAACACCAGCAGTCGCCATGGGACAACAAATCATCACCGTGGAAACTTCCCACTGGACTTGGAGCAATGTGGATTTTGTGCCTATTTGCTCTTCCTCCAGACTCTTAGCTTTCATCTTAGAAAAAGGACTTTAAGCCAATGAGCAAGCATCCAGTTCTTTTTCTTCTTAGCCAAGGTGAGGTGATTCTGACACTGTCTCTGATTTAGGACTGGATTCACACAAGGAATGCACCGTTTGCCACCGTATCCCATGGCTGAGACTCGGGTACAAGGTGGTTCTTGATGATCTGCCTCACTTCGCTCTTTGTGAAGCTCAACCAAATTCTTGAATTGGATTTTGCTCGACAATCATCTCAGGGTTGTATTTGTTGGTGCATTTTTTTCCCCCACAATACTTTTTCCTCCCTTTTAACTTTTTATGGATATGCCAAAATATTACCTAATTTTTTTTATACATTTAATGGTTTCAAGACAGAATCATCAAAATGAGCCTTTACTATGAAATTTCTGGTGTGCACACAATCTTTTTTTTTTTTCCGCTTCACAACTGACTAGAAACTTCAAAAACACATAGTTACATTTTTGACCTGTCGTCGTAATGTTTAGGTTTTAATGTACGAACTAGAACTTTATTACAAACAGGTAAAATACTTTTTAATGTTTAGAACTATAGCATTTTGTTGTATTTGTCTTTTAACGATTTACTTACAAATTGCGTTGGATTGGAAGGTTTATTCACAATCACTTCCTCACTCACTCTTTTCCATTTCAAAAGTCTGAATCCTGAATTTTGAAGCAGCTTAGGCTGAAGTGGGCATGAATATTTTTTTCTATCCTTTACAGTCAGTGGCCACATGTGTTTTTTTTTTTGTTTTTTTGTTCCAGATAAAACAAAGCACTACTGGAGGCCCCCATGTGTCCTTCTGCATGTTTAGGCAGCCTTTGTCTGTCTCGTCTGACCCGCTTGCTTTGTTGGTGTTTTTTGATGTCAACAGTGCTGCGTGTCTTCTACCCTGCAGCCCGCACTCTCTTTTTATTAGTCGCAGACCACGAGTGTCAAACGCGCAGGACTCCGAGGGCGGCTGTCGCATTAAATGCTGAAGCAGACACAACCGTTGCCAGTAATCACAACTTTTGTGCAGAGTTGTATTATGAGTCCTGACTGCTCGCTTTCAATCAAGCACTTTCTGGATTTCTTATTGCCGTTTGCGCGGGACTCCAAGTCACAACAGAACTCTTTCATTGTCTGCAGACGAGATTTTTTTTTTTTATTTTTTTGCGTACACTAGAATCATATTTGCAGTCAAATTGCAAACACTTTTATGCAAAGCAGCGCATTTGAAATTTCTTGTGTGTTGGCGTAAATCACTCTGCGCGGTGCGTTTTCTGTTCTAATATTCCTTTAATGTCATTTGCCAGTTGCTGCCCCGGAGGCTTCACGCATGATCTATACGTGTTATCTCTCGCTACATCTGTGCAGACTATAAATTTGATTTAAAAAAAAAAAAAAAAAAGTTCTTCAGGAGCTTTACAATGAAATCCAATGAGAGATCGACGACGCCAAGAACAAAGTGCCGAAGCAGTCGGAGTCTGTTGAAAGGCTGAGCGCCTATTTATTCCGGTGAATTTGAACTATTTTCCTAAATAATAGAGCGCCCGCTCGGAAAGGCTGTTAAATGTCAGCCGAGGCTGTCGAGTGCAGGTCTCTTCAGGTGCACTTGAAAATAGCCGGAGAGCTAAAGTGGAGAAAGGAGGAAAATGGAACAAGTGAGTTGGAATGTGATTTATTTATCGTGTCCTTCAGAGGAGAGAGGAGGCGAACGGCTGCAGCAAAGTGAGGAGGAACAATGAAGGCGGATTTTTTTCCCCCCCTGCTGAAGTAATCAAATTATACTTCCCAGGTCAGGTCCTTCTGCGGCCTTTTGTCTTCTCCTTCCTTTTACGCAGAGAAATATCTGACCCTCTTCTCACTTGTGAGTGAACCCGAGTTAGATAGGATTGTTTCACTGCCACAGGCCGCCACTGGTTTCACAGTTCAAAGTGTGTTACGATTATCTGTCCTCTGGTCAGAGGAAAACGTGCTCTCGTGATTTGTTTATCCTTTACCCCTCACCTGTGTTACTTTCCAGATCAGACGCCTTATCCAAATATCTGCTTTACCCTTGCTTTAACCTCATTCTTCTAGGATAGTATCTGCTGCATGTTGTCGCCGTCATTGACAGGTGAGCAAACTAATTCTGGAGAACTGGTCTCATGAGCCTCGTGTGTCGCTGTGCCATTCTTGAACGCCCCCACATTGTTTTATTCCTAGCTGGTAGCGATCCAGGCACAGCAAAGGGGGTAAAAGACTAAAAAAAACAAAAAGGAAAGGGAAAGCGGTGAAGCAAATGAAAGAACCAAAAAATAAAAAATAAAAATCCTTTCCTTCTTTGTCAGTAATGGCTTGTTTGGTTTGTAATGTTTCATGCAGCCCAGACTGGTTCCACAGGAAGTGAATGAACCCTGAATCGCAGCAGCAGCTTCCAAAAATGAAAAATGAGAACAAAAGGAACATTGTTTTTGTCATGTTTGGTGGATTTGTTATTTGAGCTTTGGCAGATTGGATCTCTGGACGGAGGCTTTCATTTCACCTGGGACGCAGACCCTGAAACCACTGACACGGTCAGTAAAAACCTTCAGATTTAGTTCAGGTCAAACATATTACAAAACTCCAAAATTGGGAAGCTTGTGAAACAACTACAAACCTACCAAGGTATGGCTGTTCAGCTAAACGGAAAGACCAGGTAAGGAGAGAATTAATAAGGAAAAACGGCTCATAAAGTGGCCAGTAGTCACTGGAGGAGCTGCAGAGATCCACAACCCTGACAAGACGACTATTAGCTGCAGCCTACAGAAATCTAGTGTTTATGGTAGACTGTCCAATAGTCATCCTCATAAGAAAGAAAAAACTAGAGTGTAGAGGTCACTGCAAAGATTTTGAACAAGTTGTTCTGGTCTGTTGAGAACCGAACTGAACTATTTTGCCACCGCTGCATGGAGAAAAACTAACACTGGACATCACCCTGAACACCATGCCAGTGGTAAGAAGTGCCAGTGGCAGCATTGTGTTGTGGGAATACATCTCTCCAGGATTAATGGGAAGATAAATAAAGCAAAATTTATGGGAATGGTGGAAGAAAACCTGGCTGCGAAACATTTGAGAGTGGCGTGAAAGTTCAGTGTCAAGCAGAGGAATTTAGATCACAGCTTATTAATGTGGCAGACTGTTCCGAAAACAGAGAATCTCAAACAAGAATGGAAAAAACTGAAGCTTACAGCGCCACCATCCAGTCTGGCGAAGCTTTCCTTATTTTATGGTATATATAATGGACAAATGTTTAAGTTTGTAGGTGTGAAAGGCTGGTAGAGAAAAGAGACATGACTTGTTGGTTAGGATATACAGATCACTTTAGGTGTATCTAAGGAAATGGGACTGAAAACAAATGTGTAATATACTTGTGATCTTTATTTTTAAGAATTGAAAACCAAAACTCCACAATCGTTTGCCATTTTGCAATGATCTATCTCGATTGCTTCCAACACTAGTCCTCAAACGCCCCCCCCCCATTTTTTAAGTCCTCTCCTTTCTGCCACACACCTGACTTAAATAACCGGGTGATTGACGGGATTAAATAGCGCCAGATGGCTTGCAGAGGAGGTCATGCAATCATTTGGATCAGGTGTGCTGGAACAGAGACACGTCTATAACATGTAGGACAAGGGGGCTGGGAGCTGCTGATGCATCACATAAAATCCCAGTGAAATACAGCCATGTATTTAACTGTGGCAAAAGGAGAACAGGTTTGACGGGTGTGAAGGTTTTTGGAAGACACTATATTTCAAAATTTACCCTGCGAGAAAAACCTTAGAGCAGCTGGTATGCTTCCATAAAGTTTTGGAGGTTATAATACATTATTGATTATGTCACAGAGGCTTTCGTGAAGAGTGAGGAGGGAAGAAAGAGCGCACGTCAGATGAAGCTGTCAATGTGGCCCTCAATCAGTGGATACAAGGCAAGATACCAGGATTAAAGCGGATAGTGGTTACTATTGATCCAATGCGCACACTTTTACTGACTAACGGCTCAATATCGTACTATTACAGCCAAACCTCATCCTTTTATGTGTTCATCCGTTCGAGCTCTGCTCAGGCTATTGATACACCAACAGAGGTTGCGACTACGGCGCTCTCTGCAATCCACGCGTTTTAACTTCAGAACATTTTATTCAAGAGGAGGAAATGAGCACAAAGACACAAGGACCTTTCTGTACATTTTATTTACAAAAATGTATTAAAATTCTTTGTACAGCGCCTCCTTCGACGAGGTTCAGCAATTTACGCATGCATCTTTTGTAACCACTACGACGCTTGGTGATTTCATTTGTTTGTTTGTTTTTTTTTTAGGGTTATTTCTGCAGGAGGTGACACCTACTAAAAAACAAAACAAATTCAAACAAGTGTAAAAAAAAAAAAAAGAAAAAAAAAAGAATTACCAGGACTTTATTTCTAGCATTAAACCTAGGATCAGTTTGTCAGTAGCAGGGCTCATCAAGCATCACTGATTTTCACATGCAGTTCTTTAGAAAAAAAAAAAAAATGTAAGAAGGGAAAACCCAATCTGTCATAAAGTTAATATAAGTAATTCTCATTTGTCTAAATTTACACATCTCTCCTGCTTACTCTTTATTTGTCTTCACATTGTCTCTTTTTTAATATAAAACTATCTGCCCATAGCTTTAGGTAATTAGATAAATATCCTCCTAAATCCTATGGAATCACAGTCTTTATGAAAGAACACAATTGATTACAGCAGTATGGAAATGTGCTAAGCTCCAGGCGATGCCCCAGTTATAAAAAGTCTATTTTTTGTTGTTGTATTTATATATTTTTCATTTACTAAGTAAAATCACTAAACACTTTAATTTTCATGGAAGAAAATCATTTTTGAAAGCAAACTACAGCTCATTGTAAAATGTGCAATTTGACAAACAAAATACAGAAAAAAAAAATACCGCGAGCCTTTAATCGGACTACAGTTAATCCACAACTGAAGTACCCATGTGTTTGGTTTTACTCTGATGTGAAGAAGACTTGAGTTAATCTAGGTTTCAGGGAAAGACTTTTCAGAGCATCAAAACCTCCTCGATATTTTACAAATCCGTATATATTTCTTTAGCCAGACTACATAATCATTGTCATACAAAACACACTCTTGGCAGTATTGGAAGTGGGAATCGGGTCCTGCTTCATGTCGTCCTCTTCCGATATCTTCCGGAGTCCCGTCAGACTTTCCCGAAGACGACGTTGGCAGCAGCACCAGAGTTCTGAGTACAAACGACACGCATCTTTGTTTCGAGCTTGACAAGCAACGGGTCTTTCCTCTTCAAGTTCACGGTCATTCGAAGGGATTCACAGCAGCATAAAAAGCTATTATCTAAGAACCAGTGTCCTACGGTGCACTGAGTAGATCTAGTCAAATAAATTCAGCACATTGAACCAGTGGAAATCTGGCAGCAGAAGGATGAAGAGTAATCTGATCATATTGATTACAAGAAAACCAATTGGACACTTGTCATGTATTGTACATTGTCTTTCTGGCACTTCAAAATGTGCTTAGAGTTGCAAATGATGGCTTTATTCTCTCCTTTTATATATATATAATATGTGTGTGTTTTAACTCTGCATCATTCTTCTGTTTCATATGAGCTTCAAGCAAAAAAAGCGTTATCGTTGTGATCGAGTTGCATTGTTTAGACTCGGAGTTCCATAAGGCACTGAGAGGCGGAGGAAACCTCATCGGCTTTTCCCATGACCAGTCAAGTCGTGTCGTCAATGCAGATTATCATGTCATGAAGCACAAACCCCGTGTGGTCCCGTGCCTTTCACAGATGTTTAGTCACAGTTGTAGATGACGGCCCAAACGTTTCGTAAACCTGCGTCAACGAACAGAGCAGAGGCAGAGATGGGAGGAGTTTAGAACGCTGCAGCAGAAGTCTGTGAAGAAGTGTTGCACCTTAACACCTGGAAGTCTTTGTTTGACCTTGTATGGCACGTGAAGGTTTGCAGTGACAAAAGCAACGTCAATCGCCTGCGAATATTTTCGGCAATTTTGACGTCAAAAGATGTGATCGCCGTGCTTCCTCACGGCTGTCCCGCTGTAACTCAAACTCGTCTGACTGACGGCATCGGCAACAGAAGCAAAAGAAAAATGTCTTCGCCTGCCATCAAATTTGGACCATTTGATGTAAACGACATGTTCTGTTTTACAGCTAACTTCTTGCCTAATCAGATAAAAAGAACACGGTGTGAAAAGAAATCATTGCAGATGTCTCGGGTACACATGATGGGGAAAGTTTTTCTTCTCAGGAACAAAACGGCGTATCTGAGGATTCCATTTCTCACAGCAATAAGATGATTGGGAAAATGTGCTCTTTTGGCATTTGAAACATTTGACATGTCACGCACTGCGTTTAATGAGAACGCCCATGCAATCAATGTAATCAAAAACAAAGCACACGCAAGTTTGTGTTTTTTAGTGGACTGTTACTTATAGACGTTTCCTGGTTCCCACTTGTTCATGGTGGCTTTTAGCTGGAAGTCTAAATAGCAGGTTTTACATTAGGAACTTCTTTAGAAAGTCCTCAGTATGCTTCATGTGATGTGGTTTCTGTGTCTACTAAGAGAAGGGTTTCAAAAAGCTGCGCTCAACATGATTAGCATTTATATTAGCATTTGGAAGAAAGGCTGGGTGCAACGTGTCGGGAGGGGTTCACAATCAGAAATGTGGCTGCAGATTTACTCGGCCTTACAAGGCAGTTTAGTGGTTTTGAGTTCATTTTATGTGCGTTCATGTTGTGCAACTTCACAGCTTTAGTTTGTTCTGGTCTGCTCCAATGCTTCCAGGTATTTTCTATCAAATTGAACAAGTTAACAGCTGGCTGCTGAGCCTAAGTTTCAGCCATGCTTAGCAGACATCAATTTAACTTTAACTATAACGTCCTTAATTATTAGCAAAAGGAAAAGGATCCTAAAAACCTACTGATAATGAGATATACAGTTGATCAATAGATATTTACATTGACAGATCATAATTGGACTTGTTTACAAAACAGTTAAACGTCAACAAGCCACAGGTTTCAAACATTGTAATACACCAGGTCAAGTAATTAGCATCTGAAAATTTCAATTTTAAGATGTCTAACAAACGTAGGGCAACATGTTATTTACAGACTGAGCTATGTAATTTAATTGTTTCCTTGGGTAAATGCTTCAAAATGCATAATTTTCAGACGGACGTTTACAGAATAATACTGTCTTTCTTTTATTACAAGCTGCAAGTCATTCAGAGGAGTGAGAAACATGAAACAAACTGCTGAGAAGTGATTTGGCTGAGCAGGGCCACGCCTAGACTGAATGATGAATCTTCGAACTTCAGTGTTGGAGCATGTCAAGGGACTTCTACAGACTCTACACACTCTTGCTAATGTCAAAAAAAGCCACCTTTTAATGATGACCATAAACTATGAAAGGCCTCTGAAAAGTAATTTAATTCAGGTGTGCTGGATCACGGATTCGTCTAAAAGCTTCCAGGGTCACTCCTGGGGGGGTCACCTCTGATAGCGATGCAGGAGCCTGACAGCTGAGGGCCGTGGCAGTGGCATCCTCTGTCTGCATGTCTGATGTTTCGTGAAACGCCACCCTGTGACAGTCTTTCAACGAGACAGTACCAGTCCACACGGCGTGCGTGGCTACAGACAGAATGGGTTATGCTGAGGGGCTTCTGTGGCCAGCCAAGTTCTGCAGTCTCGTGTAATCTGATAAAAGTGTGGAATCAGTTTAGATATCAACTCTACTGACCCGGGGGCAGAGGAAGAGGACTCACAGCAGCTGCATTCAGACCCAAAGGGCTGCCACACTTTACAGGCTCAGGTCTGTCAGTCTGTCCATACTGCTGACTGACTTACCTATTCGATGTGATACTATGATAATTCATCTTCCGTTTAACACGTGTGGTTTCGTTTATTGCTACCACTCCTCCATCCTGTTGCTCAACTGCTTTCCAGTTTGTGTAGCAGAGTTTTTTTGTATTTTTTTTGTCTGTGGAAATAATTGGGTTTTGTCCAACATGACAACCATGAACAATTTCACTGGCAGCATACACACAGCTGAATAATTCACTCTGACTGCTGTGGGGGGGGGGGAAAGAAAAAAAAAACAAACCCTAAATGATTCATCTCTCCTGACGCATGGGGGGGGGACGACTCTGTGGAAGGTAAGGAGAGCCAACTTACCTCTAGATCTTAACGCTCTCGGTTCCGTACACGTTGTAGCCTTCTCTGTATGTGGCAAAGTTCTGGGTGTTGGTCGGGGGAGCCGGCTTAAAATTCTGGGTATTCTTGGCCAATTTTAGCCGTTTGGTTTCTTGTCGTGATTTATAACAGAACTCTATCAGAGCCACCATCATAGCCAGCCCCAGCCCTCCAACCAGAATATAGAAGACTCCTGCCACATTGCTTAGGCTGAGAGCACTTGTCTTGTCCTGGGGGAAAGTGAATACCAAAGTTAAGCGTTTTGCAGTGGAACAACATCAGCAGAGCAGCATGTAATTCTGAAACTATGCCTTAAACTACTCAAAGCTATCAACTACATCAGTGTCAGCAGCTAAGCAACAAAATCCTATATAATCAGAAGCCAAGATTATTGCTTTTTGGTGAAAATATACCCTAATAGAAGCAAAAAATAAATAAAAAAATTGATAAGGAACCTAATTATTGCTAGAAGGAGCCAGTGTGTTTTACTCTGCTGGTGAATGTAGAGCTTTTCCTGTTGTGAGCTACTTGTACGTAAAAATGGCTTCTGCACTTAACCATAAAAGGAAGCCGGTCAGTATCGCATAGGTCGATAGCTCTTAAAAAAATAAATAAATAAAAAATCCCTGTCTTTTTTAATTCTCTCAGAGACATGTACGTATAACTCTCACGGTAGCAATGTCATACAGTACAGTCAAGTTGATAGCATATAAATGATAGCTCAGTTAAAAGTAAAAAAACCAAAAAAAAAAACAATCTACTGTATGTGAAACCATTTTGCTGCTGCTTCCCAACCAAATGTATTTACGAAAAATTTGTTTATTAGAGTTTTACTATTTGCAGTTTAACCTTAAGAGCATGGAGCTATATAAAGACCTTATATTCCCATGTCATTTGGATCTCAGAGGGTTAAATATCAGGTTTATTACATTCTTCGACTTGTTGTAATGCTCAAGCAAAGCATGTTAAGTCTCCTCTGTGAGTCACCACAAAATTTGGAGGACGCCCTGCGGCGCTCCCGCTGCTCAGAGAGGTTGAATTTGTGTAACTCATCACAATGAGAGGGTTTTGCTTGTTCATCACACCACAGGAGGCCGCAGAATCCAACAGACGTGTCTCGATGCAAAGTAGTAAGAACACAAACAAATCAATTTTTCATTAACAGTTTGGTAAATAGAAACAGCAGCATAATGGTCGAAGCATCATGAATGTCAAGAATGGAAATGAGCAAAAAACGAAACAGCATTTATCAGCATGTGTTAACTGCTGTCGTTCTGAATCTAAAACAAAAAAAAAAGGCACTTGTTTAGTCTCCCCTTAATGTTATCATTACAGTTTTCATAAAACAGTGTCATGGGTTATACTGCTTAAAAAGTGTCTAATTAAAAATTTCATAAAAGGACAAAAAAAAAACATTTGGGGATGCAGTGCCTAAAGCCACATAGAAACTGGGTTACAGTGTGTGGCAGAAATTGCAAAGTACTCTTAAAAAAAAAAGAAAAAAGAAAGGTGTGTGTGTGGCAAATAAACAAAATGCATATTTCAAATGTAAAAGTTTTAGTCTTGCATATGAACAGTACGTCAAAATGCAATTTGGAATCAGTACAAAAGACCTGCAGCGACTGACCTTACTTCCAGAGTCCTTGGTTCCACATTCACCCTTATCGTACCACCATTTGTTTTTCAGCTTGTCTAAGATGCCTTGTTCACTGAGTTTCAATACTGCAAGGTTTACAGGAGTTCTTCACGTGGGAAATAACATAAATAACATTATATTATGTTATTTTATGTTATTCAACTTTTAAACTACTACATACTTTACAAAGCGATAAAGCAGGACACCTGGCTGTAGTCAACATCAAAAAGAGCAGGCATTCTACCTATCACCTGTATAACCCCTAGTGTAAAGCCAGGACCTACCTAATCGCTTCGAGTAATCGGCAGATGCTGCTAACACGGCGACGAGCAGGTACTGACGGTACGATCTGCAAGTCTGTGACCATCAACCAGAGAAATTCACGGGCAGGGAGAACCAGAGGCTTATCAGCTGCAGGTCATTCTGCCAGGAGCTTTGTCTTCACTGAGCGGAAAAATCAGATTCAGACCTTACGTTCTTCAACAAAACGCTTTTTGTCTTGGCGTAATACCGACGAGAATAAATTCTGGAAGCAAATGAGGCCCCAAAAATGAAAGCGGAATTACGCGGTACGAAGTTTGCTGCTGTTTATCACGGAGGAAACCTTTGTGTTTTGACAGATTAGTAACAGACGATAGCCGCAGGACGAAAATCAAGAGTGGTGGCATATCTGTCTCATGTTTGCCTGCAGCTGCATAACCAAGTGTATTATTTGCCTCGTCTGGGATCTAAGTGATCAGATGTCAGAGAGAAGAAAGAAAGAAAAAATCTAATCTAGATAAAAGCACACATCTAGGAGCCACTTCATGATTTTTAGTCATTTGTAGTTCAGCTATATTTTTCATCAGATATAAAAGTTCAATTAGAAGCAAAAACAGAGAACATTGATAAATGAGTGACCTGACTACTACCTCGAAACAATGTGTCCCTCCTCCCCTCCCCCCATAATGCACTGAAAGAAGATTACACCACTGTATATCCTTCATAGCCAATCTGGAGAAACAGAGTGTGAAGACCAAACCATTGTCTTGACTTGGAAAGACATTGATTAACAATGCAATTACCCAGCAACATGCTCTATGTCTGGAAGTCAATCTGGGCTGCGGTGTGTTGGGCCTGAGGGTGAGGGGGAACTCGGCGTGCGTGTGTGTGCGTGTGTGTGTGCATGCTGCTGGGTGAAAACAAATCCGTGCATCTCTTCATGTCTGCTAACGGGACTTCATAGCCGTCCCAGACCAGGTGATTGGATGCTCCAAACACATCCAGCTCCAGGCTAGTTTAGTCTACCTTTCCAATCTTCCCTGAGGAGAAACCATGAAACAGACAGGTCGTACATTTCTCGGACTTCTATAGCGCATCAGAGAAGAGTGATGGAAACTGCTGTATGTGGCCAGAGGGGCTTCTTGAAACAAGCGACTTAAAAAGTTAGCAGCTGCTTGGCAAAAAGAAAACAAAAAGTGTAAAAGATGAAGATTACATTGAGGAGTTTTCTTACAGAGGGTGAGTCAAGAGATTTACTTATATCAGTATAACTACGACAAAGTAATTTTGGTCTTTTATTGAAGCATTCTGTTTTTGCAAGCTGGAATGATGATACAAACCCCCCGCCCCCCAAAAAAAACAAAACCACAACTTAAATTTAAAGATTGAATTTAAATTGGATTTTGTCAGAACCCAACAATCCTTCACTCATTCCATCAGAAGCTGCTTGTGGTTTCACACTTTGGACTGCTGGTCGGCGCACTGGAAAACGTTCTTCACTACTGGAAAAAGGTTGGAGAGGCCTGGTGGTCTGAGGGGTCACAGTTGGAAGGGATTCAAACCACAGGTAGCTTTTATTAAAAAAACAACAAAAACAAAAGAAAAACAAAAGTGTTGTCTTTAATTAGAGTTCTCACGTTTGCCTGTAATGCTTAGTCCCCTCAAGACACCGCTGTTCCCCTTGCTTTATGGTCTGCCTCTGTCTGGCAGCCATTTTCCATTTGAGAAGAACTGGTTCCTCTTAACCTGAGCTGTTAATGTGAAGCAGCTGTGTACCAAAGTACAGCAAAGCCGCTTTTACCAAATCTCCAAAACCGCACTTATGTTGACTTTTGTAAAGCAGTATTGTTGACAGGCTCTTTTTTTTTCTATAAGTAAATGTGACTTTATCAGCTATTATAACTTAATGCGCACTGTGAAATCAGATGGTGATCAAAATAAGATGAACTTATGCCAAAAACTCAGTTATCTTTTTCCCAATTAGTGAAAACACCAAACATTTGTGTGTGTATGGTGTGTCTGATGACAACAACACTCTTTGGTGTGGTATATTGTTACTGACTGAAGCCTGAAAGCAACTATTGTCAATAGTTGTAGGTTGTGTGAAAGCACAGGGAAATTGAACAAGCTATAGTAGATTTGGTCAGCTTTATCCTTTTTAGCGTTCAAGAACTGTATAATGGAACATTTTGGATTTCAAAGAGTTTAGTATTTTAAACATTTCAGATTAATACATTTTAATTTTAATACAAAAAGTGCAATTCTTTTGCAACATTAACTACATTAACTATGTAAATTGCGACTAGAGAATGCTAAAGTCAGTTTAAAATGTAAATATTTTGTCTTCGAAAACAGTAAATTATTAATCGCAATGCTATTCTTATGTATTTTTTTTTACAACGCAGTTCTTAAAGAGAAACCAGAATCAGGTAAAAGTGTTAATGACATGCCAAAGCTTTACAAAAAACCACAGAATATAAATTGGCCAGAACATTCTGATCAATGCATCTCTATTACTCCCTCATATTGATTGACTTGCCCTTTACATCAGGGTGAGTGAACACATTTAATCCTTTGACAACTATAGAGGCCATGTTACTTCTCAGCATTTTAACTCTACAAGTGATGTTTTTCCAGCTAGTTAAGGCAAAAGCTCCTTAGCTGCCAAATAAGCCATTACACCATCTGGTCAACCTAACACTTTTATCATCTGCCTCAGTGCGGCAGGTTGGCTTGGTATGGTCCGGATCGGGCTGGATTTCGGTTGCGTTCTTTGCCAACAGCTTTGCCGATTACTCTGAACTATGGTACCCGATTGTGGTGACATCGAGGCTGACCTTGGAGTCACCTCCCCCGCTGCCGCACTCTCCCTTGTCGTACCACCATTTGTTTTTCAATTTGTCCAAGAGGCCTTGCTCATTCAGTTTTAAAACTGCCAGGTTAACAGCATTTCTTGAAACGATAAAACATAACTTGTAAGAAAATGCACAGGTCCGTGAGAAATCTAATGCAAAGTGAGAATGATGATAAGGCATATTAGGAAGCAATGGTAGAGAAACTACCAGTGTCAAAGAAGGGGCTTTACGCACAGACTACTGTTAATCAGAATGGTCGAGGAAAAGGACAAATTGTTTAAGAATTTAAAGAATACGGAGAGATAAATAAAGGCTCACATAAGGCAGAGACAGTGTTAAATCTTGGAAAAAGGTGGCATGAAGGGTCACGTAGTTTAAGAACTGAAGTGTGCGGGATGGGGACACTTGTCATTGAGAAGAAAAAGTAACAACAACAAACATCATGCAATTAACATTCGTCACAAGTGACAGCGCAGCTTTTAAAGGCTAAATTGAAAAACCATTGAACTGTTAAATTAAAAGTGACAACACAACAGTCAGGTAGGACAGCACACGGGACAGAAGGAGAGATCGAAGGAGAGAAAAAAACAGCAGTAAGAAAGACATAAATATGAAATGATTGTTAGCGTTTACCTTTTCATCTGGATTAGATTGTATTTTTTTTTTTCTAACATAAAACAGCAATTCTATGCAGGAAAAAAAAACAAAAAAAAACATCAAATAACCTTTGAATCCAAGTACAGTTAAAAAGGCATGACTACCGTTACCTCTGCTTCCATACAAAACAAGAAGAGAAGAGAATGACAACAGGGGGACATCAGGGTAGGTGGAATACTATAACAACATGGGGGGGATATTGTTATAATATTCCACCCACCTTAATGCCGAGCCTTTGGGCGTCGCCACGCCGTAGCCTTTGGAGTCGAGGTTCCCTCCCACCTTCATGGTGTCGCATGGCTTCCGCTGCTCGATGTACTCGTTCATCGTGGACTCAAGGAGAAAGGCAAACTTGCCCTTTGACTTTCGCACTCGGGCGACGCCGTCTGGCGTGGTCTTAACAAACACATTGGGCTCTGCGGATTTCATGTAAGACCACATCTTCTCGTACACCGCTATTTTGGATCGCTGTGCGGAGGAGAAAAGGGAGAAAAAGACTTCAGAAGTTTCAACGACTCGCGTCCACACGGGATGGATTTTGCTGGATTTTCGTGCTTAAGTGATCACTTGATCTAAAAAGGCGCTGCGAAGTAGTCATAGACATCTGGGAAAGCGCGTGCGATATCTTTGAATACTTCCAGAAAATGCGACCACGACAAACGGTTACGTGATCACGAGGTACAAAAATGTGCAAAATCCATCTTCTCTCTGCAGATCTAACGCAGCAAAAACATTTGACATCCCAAAGTCCCTGCATGTACATATGAGCATCACACATCAACATTATTCCACTGAGAAGTTCTGCAAAAAAAAAAAAAAAAAAAAAAAAAAAAAATTGTACTTATTACCTGGCTCTAAAAATACTTCGATAAATAATTCAACAGGCAGTAAACAGCAGGTAATGATCTTTTTATTTAAAAACATGCACAAGTTCAGCATAATATCCTTGACAGATGTTCAGCCTCAGCGAGTGAAATAAGGTTTTGTTTGTAGTTCGTCTCCAACTTGTGGAGCTTATTACACTCGTACAGCAACATGGCTAATGAAATATCTTGCGTGTGACTCAGAGGCGTCGCGCAGAGGAAGCCGGGGAAGTGAACAACAAAGCGCCCGTGACAAAGTGACAGAGACGAGTGCTTCTCCAGCGCCGCAGGTCCGGCTTAGTGAGACTGTGAAATCGGGGAGAGTTGGACGCTATCTATAATAAGCATCAATTAAAATATTCAGCTGCTGCTGGACTTGACTTTGGCACAGCCGTGTCACACATCTTGTTGTTGTGATCGCTGTCCAGGCAGAGATGAGCTGAGGTTCAAAAACTGCCCCATGAAGACTTAAAGACGCATTCGCGTTGTTTGAATGCAGTAAAAATAAAATGAAAACAATCTAAGGTAGCCGAGTTATCTATAACTTTGCTTTTGTCACATAGAGCTGTAGAATTATTTATTTTTAATATAATTATTGACAAATAAAATTGTTGAATGAAACAAAAAACAATGATTTTGCTTTTTTTTAATTGCTAATTTAGTTGTACAACTACATGAATCTTCTCCAGATTAACTCCATTGATCAGAACCTACTGGACTTATTTACCTTCAGTCGGTTGATTTCACTGGTTTTAATTTTTTTTTCTAAATAACAACCATTTTCTCTCATTTGACAAGATTTCTTGCTGTTGTTGAATTGTTTCTAACATACAATCAATATTGTGCCATTGTGCCATTTTTTTAAAAATTATTATTTCCACTACTGTAATGTTATTTCACAGGGATGAGTAAGGTTTTATGATTTGCAAGGTTTAAATGTTTTCTTTTTTCTTTTCATCTTATACATCTTTTTAATAAAATTGTTACTAGTTGGCTAGTTGATGCTACGCGAGCAAAATATGTCATTTTCAAGAAGCAAACAACTTTAGGAATCAACCACAATGGTTTTTATAACTCAAGATGTCTGTAACACTCGGTCCAAAAAGTCCTGACACAACGACTGTCTTCATCCCAGGTTGCTATGGCGTTGGCTGTCAATAGCATGCACCATGGCTTGCTGTTTGTGGGAGTCTCACTGAAATCAGTAGAGCTTGAAACCCATGCATCTTGAACTCTTGCTCCGACTGGTATTTATTATATTCTTCTTCATCTGAGTTGGATTCCTCAGGGGCAAATCCTAACAGGCGAGATGAAAAGGCTTCTGAAGCTACACTGGAATCTGTCAAAAGCTGCTTTTGTGCCAGAGTGTTTACTAATGCCAGCTGATAACTGCAAACCTCACAGCTGTCAATTGTAGACGTCGGATGCCAATTCTCACTGCCTCAAGTGATGTCACTGATCTGAATCAAACAAAGTGGATTTTTTTTTTATTTTTAGGGTGGCCATCTTAAGATGATTATGGTTTTATGATTTATTTTTGTGTAATTTACTTAAAATGAACTTTTCTCCCCAGTAACTTTTTGTGTTTTCTTTTCTTTTTATCAGTAAGCGTGTCCAGTTTCATTAACTGTGATAAAAAGGCCACATTGTTTTGTTTCAACAAGTTGTTTTTATAGTGTTGGGACACTAAGTAGAGCTTTACAGTCTAGAGCGACATCTTTGTTCGCTATCATGCAAAAGTGTTACTCATGTTTCTGTGCATCTGAGGGAATAATTTACCATTTTTACTCCAAACAGCCACAAGCCATGTTTTTAAGAGTTAGTTAATTCATTAAAATTATTTAAATTATATTTTGAAAACCCCCTAAACAATGAAATATTGATCATATGATCTTATTAAGTAATGATTAAAGTTATAATATTGACTTGATCCATGAACCAAGAAATTGGTTTATGGGCCGATGCTTTGGTTTATCTGATTATCAGCCTTCTGACTGGATTTTACAATTAGCTACAGGGGAAAAATAAAATCAAGAATAGGCTGCTTGCAGGGTCTTGTATGTGTTGTGCATTACGCTGAAAAATAAAAGTTACAATATGCTTCATTTCATTTGTTCAAGTATTTGACAATAGTATTCTCCTTCTCCTAGGAATGTTAGAAAATAGGCGAAAATCATTGCTTTTTTTTTTTTAACAGAATAATAACAGTAGATCATCAACTGCATTGCTCTTCCTGTCCAAACATGCTGATTATTATAGAGGGATCTCTGCCTTGAATTAGTAGGAGTCTGCCTAACGGTAAAGTATCCATCGCTAATGCATTCCCATTATTAAACAAAAGCATTAACCTTGACCAAATGAAAGTGCTTTTCTGGCTTTATGTAATCATATAGTTTGTTTGCAGGCATCTGTCACTGCACATCAGGCCATGGGTGAGGCTAAGACGAGGCAGCGACGTTACGCAAATATAAAAATCTGTTTGATGAATGTTCCCTCCCCCATTGAAATGAACAAAACCCGGTGGTTGGGTTATATCAGTCCTGCTTTAATGCAAACACAACAAACAAGAGGAGCTGCACTCAGTGAAAATAGCAGCTATTTTTTAAATTTTATTTATTTTTCAGTTCAACAGTTATAATTTAGTGTGCGACAGCATGAAAATAAGACTCGTTCGGAGGGCATTTCCCAGAAGACACGATGAGGCTCATCCTCTCAGCGGTGGGAAAGCTCCTCGTTGCATCGGGGGGAAAGAATAGATCTCAACATTGATCAATGACGACAGAATGTGCTGCTGCGGTGCCTTATGAAGTCAATTTATCAATATCAGAGAGGTTTTGCAAAGTGCGACTGAAGCCCAAATAGGCCGATTCACTGGTACTGAAAAAAATCCCAGCTGAGATGCTTCCAGCAGAGAAAACGGGAGGAGAAAACGAGATTCGGGGGAGAGCTCAGCAGGGAAAGAGAACTATTTGATTGTTGACTGCTGGCACATTAATGTGCACGCAGACGGGCTCGCAAACACGCTCGCATTTAGGGCTGACTAATACGAACAAACATCGCTCATCTCTTTTTAAACGTTATCATTCATGTTCTTTGGTGGGCATGAGAAATTCAATTAGAGAGCAATTACTAAAGTCCATAAGCAATTAAGAGACGATTTAAGGAGCTATTAAATGCTGTTGGAAACATGGTTTTATATGTGCGCACATTCTATACATCATATAATGATCCTGTTAACGTATGGCTGAGTCATAAATCATAAATCTCGTTTAAAATGTATTTTCATATTTAAATAAAGACATGATTCAAAGCTGCGTCATTTGCATGCGTCTTATTCTCCTCTTCTCAGAGTCTCTGAAAGTCATTCTGAAGCAATCGCCTCGCTGCTGGCTTCGTGGCAGAGTACCTAAATAGCCAGTCCTCCTACCTCAGCGACACGGTTACGTCATCTGTGTAGGTGTTCAACCAGCAAATCAACCAGAAACAATGAGCTTCCTGCCGCCTTGTAATGTAATGTTTTCAAAGCCTCTGACCCGAGACGAGAAAACAGACATCACTTGCCTCGGGAAAAGGCCGACTGATGGTGAGAGCAGTGATCCTTATTAGCTTTGTTTTACAAATATCTGATACTGTATGAACTCTCTTTAGATTGGGTAAGTGCTAAACATGAGATGTAATATGTGGACCACGATCCTGAATACAAGTAGAGTCTAGATAGAGGCTTGTTAAAGGGATAGTTCGGGAATTTTTTCTTAAAGTAAGGTTATGATAACATTAGAAATAGAAAGGGATCAATATCTCCGAGAACCCAGAAAATCTACTGTGGAGATTTTAATGAGTGATATTTTTTCCTCAGCTTTTTGACAAAAACTTCATCTATGTGATTAGATATTTGTCAAAAATATTATAATACCCATGCCCAGTTGGCAGGCGGGAATAACTTCAACCTGATAAAGGGTCTTAAAAATGGCTGAAGCAGTGCCTTTGCCCAAAGGTTACTTGATCATTTGAGCAGTTTTTTTTTTCTCTGACATTAGACCATTTAATCTCTATTTAATTGACAGAATAGAATATTAACATCATTTATTGTCCCTTTCATTAATGTTGTCAAATTATATTTGAAGTGTGATAGAAACAGATCAGGACAAGTTGAGAACCAATTACGTTTTGATTTTTTTTTCTTTTTAAAATATCAGTTTTAGTGACCAAGAAAAACTCATCTTGTAAGAAAGTAAGACATGTAAACAAAGCAAAAACATATTAGTTTCAACAAGTTCTAAAGCTGAGTCCTCTGTAGGTCATGCTTAATGTTTTCACCTCAAACAGCTTGCCTTAATATTGTTTTGTGATATACGTGTAACATAAATACAAAGATTGATATTTTAACATTCCTTTTGTGACAGCTGAGCTTATTCTGGTTTGCATGTTTCAATGCCAACGCTGTCAGATTTGTTGAAAATTAAAGTGATTTAATTAATTTTGGCTGGTGTTTGTGTTGATTATTAAACCAAAGATAATATAGCACGTAGATTTTAGCGGTCGAATAGGATTTGTTAGAGAAAGGGAAACGCAATAAGCTATAGTCGACAACAGGAAAAAGGAGAAAGTTGCAGTCGAATGTAAACTACGACATTTAGTCTGGATAATACAGACTCTGGAGACATAAAAAAAAAGCGTAGCAGAAGTGTGCAACATTTGGAGGAGAGAAAAAAGAAAAATGTAGAGGAAGGAAGGAAAGAAGAAAGGAAGAACATTATTTACATAATGGGAAAGAAAGTGAAGTATGGAAAAGACATTTTCCACATCAAGAACAGAGCATAAAACGTGAATTGAGTCACAATACATGTAATTGCCTGAATCACACCTAAAGCAATGTAAAACATAATACAATATTTATTGTGTATTATTATTATTATTAATAATTTATTCCAGCCCCACTTGTTACAGCTTTCTCTTCTGCTGTAAAACAACAATAAGTCCAGTGGTTTAAGTGCTGAAATAATTATACAAAATCATCTAAATGTTGCTGGTGGTGTTGTAGTATTATGTTTTTTTTCTTCTTCTTCTTTACTATCAGAGAACAATATACCAATATATGTATGGAATAAAGGTTCTAGTTTTTAGCTACTGCTCAGAACTGCATAATAAGTTGAGTACTGTCCTCCTGTACTTTAAAAGGTTACTCTGCAGAAATATATTTAAGGTCTTTGTAGAAAGTGCTTACACGTCTGAATGAAGCCCTTTGAATTATCTCTGCTTTTCTGACAGAAAAGGACAGGAAGACAGGAAAGAGGACCGCCGCCGCAGCTCTGTATGTTAAAGGATCATTGTCAAATTTAGCAGGGAGAGAGAGAGAGATGTGTTTCTTTTCCTTTTTAGAATCTCCAATCACGTCATTAAAACGTCTCTAAAGAGACAAGTGATTAAACTCCAAAGTCAAATAAATTGACCTCTCCGTTTTAAATAACCACTTAATCTGTATCGATTTTGAGTTATGCAGCATTTCCCAGCCCTCTGCCCGCTGGCCTCCGAACTGCAGCCTGTTTTTTATTCTCCCTCTGGCACCGCAGGGCCGCTTTCATTACAGCCTCCCCCCACGTATGCTCCACTGCTTGTGCATTTAAAGGCCATCGCCGAGCACCTCTGCTACATTTCATTCAACTCAACTTCCCTTCCATTTTGTTCGTCGACATCGCCGCTTCCCTTCAATATCCTGTACACCAGGACTACCTGTATCTCAAGTAGGAAGAGATGAAAGTTGAAGCTCTGGGGGTGTATTTTGTCACTGAAGTGCCACATGCTTCACCCTGAATACCAATTACTCGTCTTTGATGCTCGGTGCTGGACTCCGTCGGCTCCTCCACAGAGCCCGCCGTTGCTCATCTCAACTTCGGCAAATCCTTGGAGGACTGTACTTTTCCCTCAGAGGTTACGCCTATCTTGTAGCGCGCACGTTTTGTCGGGTTTCTTTTTCATGCAAACGGCCTCTGATCTCTGCGAGAACCTCCCCTTTACTTAACGCTGTTCTAAAACGCAAAGTGACAAGAGTCCTGGGAGTTGTGCTGCATATGATGCCAGGGCAAATCAGGGTTTGCTTATACAAAATTGCCTTGCTGTCTCTTCGCCATGCAACCCCGCTCTAATGCAGGTCTGCTAAGCACAAATAGCTGCTTATTAAACATTGTATCAGACCATCCTGAGACAGCAGTGTGTGCTACAATAGCTGAGACGTGAAATTGATTTTCATGCTTTACAGAACGTATTGGTGCCTGCGCCCTCGCTGTTGTGTCCCCTAATCTCCAACACACCTGCAGATCACTGAGATGCATGATAGTTTGCCATTGAAGCTTTGGTTAATAGGCAATCTTTTCGAGGGGAGCAGCAAACAAAGCCCCCTTACTTCCCATGCAGTTATGATTCTGTCATCTTTTGCTACTAAATGAGGTGCATAAAGGGACATTGGAATTGCATTTGATCATCCAGACCATGTCTTTACAGGTAATTAAACAACCAAGTCAACTCGCTTTTATCGCCAAAGGTCGTCTGATCCAGTCTTCACAGTATTGTGCATTTCAGCAATGCAGTGAGCCATTTGGATGGAGTTTATTGACGCTCCCCGTAAGACTTTGTAAAAACCCTTAAAATAAATTTAGCTTTTGTTGCACGGACATAATGTTAGGTGGAAAAACATTTGAGAAATTAAAATTATAATTCTTGCTGTACAACTTTAGTTTATCATAGTGTTTAGGATTAATCATCCATTATTTTCTGTTTCCCTGTGGTGTAATTATGAGGGGACACGGGGGCCCGTTTCTTTCAGCCACATTAATCTGCAACCATAAACAGTCAGGAACAGAGTAATGGACAAGCAAACAAGTCGTCTGACAGGCATGCTAGAAAAAAAAAAAAAACATTTTCCGTCTTACGATCACATATGAAAATATGTTAAATTTAATAAACTTTTGGTACTTTAGCTGGAGTCCACAGCACTTTACATTACATTCAGTCATTCACCCATTCGCACACGCATTCACACGCAATGGTTACACTGAAGTTACATGGAAGTAATAGCAAAAATACCAAGTCTCTTGAGGTCACAATGACTCCACAGCAATCCTCAGATGATAGCTAAACTCAGGAAAGCCAGAAAAATATTATTCCATCACAAATGTCAACGTCTGGAGTCTCCAACTGTGCGCTTGACTCTCATGAGGCTGAGATAGAGCTTTAGATACGAAACACTCCGAGTCAGTTTGGCAAAAAACAAAGGATACGAATGTGGGGAAAAGCATCTCATGCACACTGTTGACTATAGCGGAGGATTTGTGATGCTGGGGGTCTGTTTTATGATCTGGAGTCTTAGATTGCATCGTCTGAGTGCATGAGGTCATGAACTACTTGAAATACAATGAGACTGTAAATACATTTTTGACTGACTGCTCAAAAACTGACAACACATGTCATTGGGTCTTTTTACCTTGCTTTTTGCAAGACAAACTTTAAAACGTGGTCAGATCAACGTTAATATGATACAAAGTAACTGAAATGACAATATCAAATTATTGGGGTGATCTGAACAGATGAGTGCATAAAACGGCACGGGGAAAAGGCACATAAATGAAAGTTCACTCTCCCTCTCTACGCAGGGAAATTACTTTTCTATTGGCAAAACGGGGCTGCACAAAGCTTCAACCACAGGGATGCCAATAACTGTGTCACAGATATATGTACACTTTTCCCATTTGTACTTGATAAGGAGGGTAAATGTACAATCAATGGTGTACCTCCCCATTGTTTTCGAATCACTGAAAAAACACTAATTGACAAACTTAAATCAATTTAATGCATTGCAGTGCAGCTGTAGTGCTCAAGTAAAGTGACCATCTCAAGGTAAAACAACAGACAGGCTAACGACCGGGGAGAGAAATGCTTCCAGGGAAGCATGGTAGTCTGGGGGAAAGGAGCCAAGAGCTGTTAGATAGCCACTGCCAAATGCCTAGAGTAATGGAGGCCTCCACTGGGCACATCCATGGGCTCCCAGGCCAGCTGTCCTAGTGGGTGGTGGCCGTCGGAATCTGGGCTTTCTGGAATATCTGCTACGACACCCGCAGTTTGTAAAAACAATCCAAAGCATTCCCCCAGATGATGAGACAAACTGCAAGGAGTGTTACGGTTCTAGTCAGGTAGAAAATACTTTTACAAACAGTCAATTTGACTGGAGCTAAAAAGTGTTTTCATCTTAAACCAGGGAGAAGAGAAGAATAACGTAACCAAAATCTTGTGAATTCATGCAATATTCATACCTCCATGTTTGTTTGTTTGTTTTTTTTTTTGTGCCACTGAAAGCAGATAAATTCTTTAGATCATAAAAGTTGTTTTACTTGTCAAGAGAGCTTTGGAAAATAAATCAGGTGAAAGCATCAAAAATTAGAGGCCAGTGGTGTCAGATGCGATGACATGTGTCGGATTTGAAAAATTGGGCTTGATTTTGAATTTCCAGCTGGCTGATGGCGTACGGGGTCTAATTAGCACCGGATGTATTTTTTTCTGAAGAAACAGATCTGAAACAGAACCTGAACTTCTATTAATCAGTGAGTTTTCTTCCTTGTCAGCCTTCTGCAGCTTTAATTAAAAAGTCCCCTGGAATAGAGCTTCACACATGTCATTTCCTATTTGAAGATCTGGGGATGTATAACTAGGACACTCGTTAGACAGAATACAGAAGAATGGGACTCCCCAGCCGCATCTCGCATTGCTCTGTGACACAGCGTACCTTTCAGGGAGTCTCCGTCGTCATTTGCTGCTACTGTGCGCCGTACGGGCTTACACCTGTGCAGCATTTTTGATAAAAAGCAGATCAGCGACAAGTTCTGTCAGATATTCTGTGAAGAATAAATTTACTGTCAGTCCTAATATGTTTCCTTAAATACAAAGCATTATCTGCACTGAATTGAATCTTTCATGCCTCGCTCATGAGGGGCTACAGACTTTTATCCAAAGAATTTTAAACATCAAGCCCTGCAGACAGTTCCTCATTCTTCGCTGACTGAAAGAACATGGATTTATTTCTGGATTTTGTGGTTGTGATTCAAAATTCGAGTCAGACTCTCTCTAAAAACAGTGTGCAGCTGGTAAACATGTGTAATGTTTCTCTCCTGGTGATGAGTAATGAGGGGAGCACAAGATAAAAGGCTGTCATATTGCCTTTTTGTCATCACAGTTAGAGCAACGTTTCATGAATTTGTTTTCAGGAATGCTATTGTGAGCGCGCCGCGAGCAAAGACATCTACGGATCTCAAGGCAAAAGATTGATCGTCCTGACAACACGTAGCTTCGGTGAGCTCTTGCACGGTGAGCGTGTGATTAGTTCTAAGACACTCAAACACTCACACCTCAGATTGTAAGTAATTTATAACTTAATTGCTGAGCTAGTCTCTCACGCCGGCAGACATATTGCTGATTCCTTCTGAAATGTCTTTTCGGCCGCTCTGCTTGACCTGCGGGGGCTCTTCCTCATCACACCTAATTTGCCAGCCATGGCTGCCTTGCTAATTATAACTTATGAACTGACCCTTCAGTGTCTGAGTCTTATGTGGGTGCTTTGATTAAGCCTCCTGTTTTTATCACCTCTGAGCCTTCAGGGTTGTTATCATGCTTTCTGCTGACAGCCTCGGAAGGCCTCAAGGTTGCGCACTGCAGCGCGCGCTGCATAAATTTGACATTCCTGTCCAATGAGTTCAAGAATTGATACTTTGTCAACATGACTTATTTGGGTGAATTTCTCACAGGTCAGGAGTTCTTCTCTGAAAGCACACAAAGGGAAGAGCTGCGAAGGAGTTGTCGATCAAGGACATAGAGAAAGGTCTATGATTTAATATTTAGGGCTCTACATGATTTACCACTTTGGCTGATAGAAAATGCAGCTGGTGCATTGCACAAAAACCTGTTTTCTGACTCCACTCACCCTGAAAAACTCTTTTGTCGAGCCTGAGTCCAGAGTGCCGTACGCAATCTCTGTCTGCTTTGCTAGATCCTCTGCACTCTCTATAGGCGACACCATTCTCTCCACAGTCAAGAAGGCAGCCAGGTTGGCAGTGTAGGAGGAGATGATGATGAGGGTGAAGAACCACCAAACACCACCAACGATACGCCCTGAAAGAGACCTGACAGAGGGATGGTGTACGACGGGGGAAACGAAAAAATGCAATTAGAGCCTGTTGAGCTGCTAACATCTACCAGTTGTGTTCAAGTGTACAGATGATTGGATCAGTCATGAGAATTTCCTGGTAACTCGTAAAACCGAGATGGAAACACTTTAGGGAGATAGAAAAGCACACGTCCAAAGAAAATAGCAAAACATCTTTGAATGTTTTTATTTTTTAAACTTGCAGATTTAACTTGCTCTCAAGTCTGTGTCAAAAATTAGTTCAGAGCTTCAAGTAGCAAACTGTGAGACACTGTGCAATCAGGAAAAACATGCAGGATTCTGGTCAGAAGTTAACATATAAATCACCATTAACATAAATGTCATCTACACTCATAGTCAATAAATTAGAATATTAATGAAAAGACCATGTATTTCAGTAATTCAGTGCGCAATTACACACTGATGTTTTGAAGCTTTTTTTTTCTTATGGTGATAATTTCTTGCTTACCGCTAATAAAAACATGAGATGTGTGAACATTTAAAACAAGAATTAGAAGGACTAATTTGTAAATTTTTTCATATCAACATGGGGCGAAACTTATACATGCAATTCAATATATGCATATACCCTGACTAATATTAAGTGAGGTTGTCTTGGGTTGGAGAGAAGCTACTTGGATGTAGCCAACCATAAATCCAAGTTCAAGCTGGTATTGAAAAAACAAAAGGTGCCATGTTGTGAGTTTATATGGAGCGTCTCTCATAAAATACATCAGAAGTCTCCCATTATAGAGGGTAAAACATATCAATGGTGTGCAACACCTTTTTAGTATTCTCCTTTTATCCAGCGTCACCACTTCTAAAGGAACTATCCTTGGCTGAAGTCCACTGATCTGTTTTGTTTTGGCACACTTCACAATGAATCGTCCAGTGTGTGTATTGACACAGTGCCTGGCAATTCTTTTCTGTTTGATTGCACTTTAAATCCCCCAGAGAGCTGCAAAAACTACATTGCGCTGGCGGGGAGCACTAACACTTGCATATTGTAAGATGGCCAATTCAGAGCTGTTACTACCTTGGTGTGCAGAACAAAGAAACGGCAGTGTCAGGTTGACCGCGCTAAAAACAAATGGGGAGAGCAAACACTTTACTGAAAGAGGTGAAGGATGTTTGGAGGAGTTAAAGAGAGTTTCCCAAATGTAGGAACATTTTACCATTTGTCATGGAGGTGTCAAGCAGAGGGACTATTTCCCCTGCGAGTGGCACTAGTGTTTCAAATAAAGCAAATGGAATAATAAAGGTGGACAAATGTCGTTCATACAACTTTTGTGCTATGCATGCAAACCTCTGACCACAATCCAAATAAAACTGTACTTTTATTTTTACTCTATCCCTTAACTAGGTGTCTACTGAAGCTCACCCACCTTGGAGAGATGTCGCAGCCCTGCTGCATGAAGGCGCCCAGTGAGAACCACAGAGAGTTGAAGATACCAAAGTCATTGGGTGGATCGGGGGGAGTCTGGGGGTCTTTGGTCTCATCCTGCTCCTCAAGGTTCCACTCATACGGGCTGAACCGACTGACCAGGAACAGTACCACGCTCACACCAATGTAGGCAAACACTATACACATCCAGATCTCATAGGCCAGCGGGTCCAGGAAGGAGAAAACGCCAGGCTTGGATTTTTGTGGCTTCTTTATCATAATGGAGATGCCCAAGCTCATAAAGGGCTTGGAAAAGTCTATCACCTCCTCTCGAACCAGAGTAATGGTGAGAGGCGCAACGGCTATATCTGCCCTCTGGAAATAGGGACATGCACAGGGAACATGTTAGGGAAATAGGTCATTGTATGTGTGAACGACTGCAGCTGTTTAAATCTCACTTTACATATGACTCTTAAGAAGAAAAAAAAAAATCCTGTTTTAAGGAGAGCTGTAAAAAAAAAAGGTGAATCACAAAGGAAAGCAAAAAGAGTTGCTGGAAATGTAGGCAAGGTCTAAGATGAGAAGGAAAAAAAATTATACAGAAATATTGTTCTATTTAGAGGTAGAAAAGAGAAAAAGCTCAGAGAGAGGCAGCTTGGAAGCGATCCATTGAGACAGACGGGTATTTGAGCAATGTTTGACTAAATGAGGCAGAAAGTGGAAGAAAAATTTCAGATATATAAAAACAAAACACCAAATTGAATTTTTGCACGGAAGTAGGACAGAAAAAAAAAACTGTACATGTTGTTTAATTAGACATTTTTATCTGCAGAATGCAAAATCATTGCTGCACATAGACATCTGAAAGCACTGGCAGTGTCTTACACTTATTTTCCCAAACATAGCTTATTCTGGCGCTGTATTTTTTTTTTCTTTCTCCAAGCTGTTTCTCTTTATCTCCTTCTCCCTTTGCTCTGCTACTTCAATCACATTACGCTATCAAAACAAATCCAATGAAGGTGGTGCTGCCCCTTTTTTTTCTTTTTCAGAAATCACAACAGCTTTCTCTGTAAAAGCAGAAGAAAATAATTAATCATGTCAGACAATGTTAGTGCATACTGTGTGTGTGTGATTAATTAAATAATGCTCCTCTTCAAAGAAGCTAGTGTGGGAAAAGACAATAGCGTCCATTGTTGCATTGTGCTGCGTTTGCCTTTTCATGTCAAAAAATGAGAAAACATCGAACTGAAGGAGCACAAGGCGGAGAGTGTTTGCTTTTTATGAGGTCGGAGCAAGGAGCGACACAAATAGAGCCAATAAACACGACTGTTTTCTTTACCCTGTCAACGCAACGCTGAGACGTGGGCTATAACCATTTAATTCCTGTGCTGTGTTCAATCAATGGCCAGGCAAACAAAACAATAAAGAGGAGCCTCGGGCCTAACCTTTTAAAGACAACGAAAATCAAATTAATTTACTGGTCAAAAGGTCAGAATGTACAAAACTATTAGGACTGGCCCACCTGCTGCAAAGGCGCAGGGCTGGAAAGACTTGACTGCAATGTGTTTGGAATCAGTTTCCCCACCACTTTCATCTGCAGGGAGTGGACTTTTCCTATTCGAAAGATAATTTGGCACATGAAACCGAGCAATCTCTCCAGCTGATAGTGAGGATATTGAACAAGCGAGGAGGTCTGACTCTCATGCATTTTGTATTTGGCCCCTGCTCAACTATTGAGGCCTCAAAGAAAGGTGACTGGGAGGGGTCGGGATCATTTTGAAAATTCTTAAAGGTGTCGCAAGTGCCCACGCTGACTCTCGTCAGATGTATAACACACCGTGACCCCCGTCCTTAACGCTAGAGGTTGTGAAGCGCAGCGCCATATGGATCTTGTTGCTTCAAACCGCAAACCATCATTTAGCTGTTGATTCTAAAGCAGATTACTCAGCTGTGAATCTGGCATAATTCATCAAACACGTGAAACATTGAACATAATTACACAGTCACTTCAAAGACATACAATCTTTCATTCATCAAAGTGATTACAGTGTGTTTGCCATATGGACTCATTGTTTTCATGTACCTACCTCTGTTTCGACTGGGGGAGAAAGAGAGAGGGAGAGAGACAGTTTCTAAACTAAGCAAGAAGGATTAATTGCAATGAACAGCACTGAGAAATGATTTCATTTTCTCCGTCTCAAGATGATCACCAACTCCCCAATGCTTCAGGCTGCATTTGACAAATTCACTCACAGCTGAGCTTCAAGGGACATCATGGGACTTTGAACTGGGGCAAGAGCTGATGAGTTCACCGCGGGTTTGGTGATCACCTTAAGACAGAAAAATGAGATCTCCTCTCATGTTGAAGTTCCTTGCAAACTGTCATGTAATCAGCAGAATCGAGACTCCCAGTACTCACCCCATAGACCAGTTCACCCACCATCCCGTTCCACGTCTTGGTCTCAGGGTCTCGGGCTCCATACTTGCCGTCCATTACTATTGACAGTTTGTACTTAATTCCAACATGTTTGGCAATCTCAGATGCTAAATCGACGCAGTAGCCTTCATATCTGTCATTCCCCTCCAGATGCATATAATTTTTCTTGTACATCACATAAGGAGCTTCCTGTTGATTCAAACATATGCTGGTTTATTCACTCCTATGCCCCCGTACACGTTAAAAAAATACAGAAATATGCAAACATGCGTTCAAATACATGCACATACACTAAACATGTACACACTCAAACAAAAGATACACACACAAGTATTTTTTTGACATACTCTAAATAAAATTTAGAGATTTTATTTATTCCTGACCTCCGAACCTCTAACTCCATAATCCAGGAGTAATTCTTAATCCAGCCTTTTCCTCAAACTTCCCATGATGTTCAGGGTTAAGGTTGTTCTCATAATTAGCATGTTAAATACTACACCCATTGGCCACTTTATTAGCTATCCCTGTTCAAATGCTTGGCAATACAAATAGCAATTTGCATCTTGATGTGGTAAAGATGAGGAACCTGGTCTGGGTGTTGGTGCCCGATAGCCTGATCTGTAATTCAGAAATGGCCGATGCCATAATTTAGAGGAGAATGGGCAAACAGCATCAAGATAATAGAAAGGCAACAACAGGTCAAGTAGCCACTTGTTGCAACTATCTGCAATCTTGGAGACGATTGGTGACAGCAACATGAAAAACACCTTGTGTCACCACTGACAGCTAACAACAGAAAGCTGCGGCTGCAGTTAACACAGGCTCAAAGAACTGAGACGCTAACATGCTGTAAAGTCTGATGCATTTCAATCGAAGCTGTGAAATTTAAAGGATATAATTTGGTATAAATAACATGAAAGCATGGATCAATCCTGCCTTGTATTACCGGTTAAACTGAAATGATATGGGAGATATTTATAATTTATATCTGTATTGTACCAGTTTTCCTCTGGCTATGTACAACAGCATGATGCGCTATGTCCTAAAACTCAAATCAATAAAAAATGTCTGCTGAGTGTATAATCCGTAAGTAATTATTAATCTTACACTGTGCTACAACGGAAGTTGTAGTTTAGAGCTTTTCGTGTTAATACTGTTTAAGACGATGTATATTTCCAAAATTTTCACCTAAATATGCCGAGTGTGACCTCTGCAACAATCTTTGCTATAATTGGCAGGAGATCAAGAATTAATAATAATGGAAATAGAAATATTTTAGTCTTAGATATTTAGGTTCTCATCATTTTTGTTCTGTTTTTTGTCTTAAGAGTTGTTGTGTTGGGTGTTGTATAAAACACACATTATTTGAAACCTCAACTTTGTGGGAAAATGTCAACAAATGGTTCTTAATGGACCCTGACCTCATGGCATGTGTGGAAATTAGCCATAGTATGTTTCAAATTTTTTAATTCATGGGAAATTGCTCTCTGTCCTTGTAATGTTTTCCTTGAAACGTGACCACAGATGCACACCAATCCCAAATCACACACACACTCCATATATTACTAGCAGCTACAAACGTGTCCATGCAGTCGTGCATAAACAAATGATGGCCTGCTAATGCACAAATATGCGGTGATAAAAGCAGAATGATCACACGGTTCGGCTGCTCTTATCAAGCCTTGACAGCCAGCAGACACCAAGCCAAACCAGTTTGTAGTAAACTATATTTTAATCCGCAAGTCCAACTCAGTGACTTTTTCTATATGTAAAAAAAAATATACATTTATAAATTTTACCAGCCAGATTATTCTTATAATCAGGTTGCGTCAGTGGTAGGCAGGGCGTGGGTCAGCTCAGTGGAGAATGGGGATGAGAACAGGGGTGGGGAATGGGTTTCACAAGTAAATGCCAGTGACAGTAGAGGGATCAGAGAAGTGCCTCTGCTATCTCAGCAAGCACACTGCACCAATGCACAGTTAGTTCGTCTTATTCAATCAATGAAAAAAGTAACATTTTGTTACATTATTAGTAATTCTTAAATAAATAATTAAATAAAAAAAACACTTAATGAATCAATAATAAACTGCGATTCCATTAGAAGTAAGCAAACAAGCTTATATAAAAAAAGAAAAATCAACTGGTTGCTATTTGTCATTTAGAATCAAGCGACATAAAAATCCTTTATAACAAAAATAATTAAAAGCAGACCAGGAGCGTGCCAGCTGTTTCACTCCATTTAAAAAAAAAAAGACTTGTGCAGCTCACCCTTCCTCTAACTGAGCACATCGTCATTACGGAACAACAGGGCTGCTCAGGAGAGGCGGCATTGTCATTACAGCCACACACAATTAGAGTGCAAGTGGGAGAGCAATGATTTGTTTGTTCTGTGCTGAATGTATCCCATCACACTGGATCCACAGAGTATTTTTCTACTCAGGCAGTCTGTTTTTCCTCCTCTGGAGATGTTCGTTTTTTTTTCCCTCTCACTTCTGTGTGATTCTCATTCATTTACATATATATACATATATATATATATTTTTAAGATAACCACTGCTTTTCAGAAACTTTTTCTCCATCATTTTGAAATGTTTTCTGTTGCAATAAAATGTTTCTGTTATGAGCCATCTAGTAAGCCTTACATATTTTTGGTTGAATTAAATTAGCTTAAGAATGTGGTCCATTTCTCTTAATGTGGCTTTACTAAAGTGCTTAGGGTTAGTATATACTTCAACACAGAACACATGGAGGAGCAAAGCAAAATAGATTGAAGAAGTGATAACAGGGGAAACCGCCATACCAACTTATCCTTCTCCAATGCTGTTTATTTTGCTTTGCCCAGCTTGTGTAACCACTGCAGCATCATTCTCTCGTCATTCTGCAGTCGGTCTGTCCCAAGTGTCATTGAACATTTACTTGAAAAGGACAGACGGGTCTACTTACGTATGCGTTTTATGTTTTGCTTTGTTTTTTTTTTTTGTAACTGATGGAGTCAACTATAATCACTTACACCATTTATTGTGACGTCACTGCTACGACAGGCCACTAAAACATGGGAAACCAAAATGCTTTGACACCCACACGGATACAGTTGAAACACTCCCCCCCGCCCCACTACCCTTCCCCACGCCACGAAACCGCCACCTTCGCTTATCTGGGGCCGACTGTTTCAACATGTAGTGAGTGGGTGGAAAGCAACACAAAAAAGATGTGGTTCTACCCGTCCAGGACAGAATGTATCACTCATTGGAATCAACACCATGACCTCGAGTGGCAGAATATGTGAAACACTTAAAACTGCGTGGAAAGTGTACCATAATAGTAGTGACCACAATGGTTCGGTTTTCCTCTGAGATGTTGACCTGAGGATCCATAATATTTACAAATCCTGTGTACTCGTTCCAGCAGCCAATCTGCAAAGAGAAATCAGCCGTGAGCGACACATTCCAATACGCCGATGAGAACATGGACAGAGCCTTTCAAAAGTATTAAAGTATGTCACTCTAATCCAACTGTAAACATGGGGAAGCATGGTGGAGGTGGCATTATGCTGTGGAGTTACCTTTCCTGAGGAAGTACAGGGACGTTTGTTCATGTATTTGGAAGATTTTTTCTTTTTTTTTTCTTTTTTTTATTTTTTTTATCCCACGTGACTTACAAACATGGCTGTTTCAATGCGATTAAGAATAAGATGCTCAGAGGGCAGGTCACTAGTCAGGTTGTGTCAGAGATGTCAGGAGCAGCAATATAGTCCACAAAGAAACTAGAAGCGATTCAACTGTTCAAGCTTCATCCAAGTTTGATCAGTCCAGAAATTAGAGCTCATCTGCTTTTGAGTGCCACTAAGCCTTTGCAATGAACATGTATTATACCCATTTTCAGTCACGTTTGGTGTGTTCACACCGTCTTATCCTTCTAGCTAAGGTACATGGAGCTTGAGATGCTAAAGACATTTTACGGCTCCCAAATTCCAAGACATATTTTTCTCTACTGTCACAGTCCAACGCAGTGGATTGATGATGTGAAAAAAATGAAAAGGCGAAACTTTCATTCTCTACGTGCAAACCTGATATTCAAAACAATTTGCCACGGTAACTGCAGTGAAAGGTGCAGGAGTTTTATTTGTCTATCACATTAGGTCCCAATGGAACATATTGATATGCTTTTTGTGAGATGACAAAATTCGAAAAGGATCAGGGGATATGAATACTTCTACAAGGCGTCGTAGAGGGGGTATATATTATTTTGAACTGTGCAGTGATGCAAACTCATTAAAATAACAGCACACATCCCTGAGGCATGCTGCCTCCACCCTGAAGTTCAACTAAAATAGCAGCGAACGAGTGGACTACTAATTCAGAACAGGCAAACAAGAGCTCCACATTTATCCAAGAACACAGTGAAGACTTAATATTTCTGCATTCAACATATAGATGAGTGCCAAGATTATAAATGTCTTTTTTTTTTCTTTTTTTTTTTGGTTTTGTTTTTGTGCTGGAACCAAGCAGCTCTTGTGAAATATAAACTCAAGCCCGCCCGTATCCCTTACACCTTCAGCTTTGCAGGTTTTTATAGTAAATTATTGATACGCAGGCCTGCTAACTGCATATACAGTGAATAATTAAGGACACTATTCCAGGGGCTCCACAGTTTCTTTTGCTTGCCTGTTGCAGCCCGTCTGTATTCTGCTGTGCAGATGTTTAAGGCAAATCACTGTCAAGTGTTTGTTTGCGCATCTGAAATAATGGCTGCTCTGGCTCACGATGAAACGTGTTGCATATGTAGTTGCCAGCAGTGTTGCTGGCCGGGAGTTTCCCCTTCACATCTGGTGAGCATTTTTCTGTTCCTCAGATCTTTCACTGATTTCGACAAACAGGTGTACAACAGTGCATTAACTTTCTGCTCCAAGAGGAGGTGCTAGAAAACAGCAAACTTCTAAGACTTGAACTCCAAGCTGAGCTCACAGCTGTGAAAGTATTTAGTATTTAATAATAATAATAATAATAATAATAAAGTTCTTAAATGCTTCCTTTTTCTTTTTGCACCCCCATCCATTTGTCTGACAGCTATGTTTCAGAGGTGTTGCTGCTGGAGCTTGAGGAGCTCCAGAAGGTATGTCCTCATCTCACCCCAAGCAAGTGCAACACATATCAGCTCATGCATCACTCGTAACAGTCACAGCTAAGAACCCTCATCCTCGAGCTGTCACCGGGGTGGCTGAGGCTGCAGGTCCTGACAAAGTGCTGCCCGTCTTGTCTGATCTCCCTCCCCCATCCTCCACGTTCTCCCACTGACCTCCTTTCTCCCTCTCTCGCTATCCATCTCCCTGCTCTGTCCGCCTCTGTTCGGCTGTGCGGGGATGTCGGCGAGGGCTATGCAAAGCTAATTGAAGTGTGGGCTTTGGACGCCTGCAAGGCAGGCAGCATAATCACACATCATATCAGACTGAGCCTACACTTATCCGGCAAAGGGGAAATTCACAGCTGCCTCTTGGATCTCAGTTGGGTTATGAAGTAAAACCAGAGGTCATCATATGGTTCTGGTTATAATGCGAACGTTCCACTGGCAATTACCATTTTGAAGAGGAGCCAGAGGAATTCTTGGATACCTTTTACTGTAATTGGTTATTGGAATGGTAATTACTGTCAGGAGAAGAACCAAAATCATATCCGCACTATCTCACGGCAACAGGAACGCCATGCCTTTTTTTTTTTTTTTTCTTTTTTTTTTACAGCTCAGTTTCAGCTGTCAGATTGGAGGCTCGGTGTGATTTTTTTTAATGCTTTTTACCTCATCAGTGCTGCTACCTGACAGAGGGTCAGAAAGTAATCAGGATTATTTTTTGTTGTTAACTCTACCCGTAAGACCCACACAGTTACTAATGAAGAGAAATCCACTTTTGAAGTCCTAAGACTTGTAAGATCACATTTTGGGTTTTAGGCTACGCTTTAGAGAGTCAGATTACAACATCGTCAGCCTTCAACCGTTTTATGCACGACTAAAGCACGACCGGCTACATTACTTTCAGAAAAGTCCATTTGAGATGAATTAGTCCTCTGTTTTGTGAACTTGTTCAGAGAATGGAGAACTTGACTGATCATCTGGTTAATTTGTTTTATTTTTTTAGAAATAATTTGGCATTATTTGCAAAATTATAATGTTATTGCAATAAAGAAAATTTTAAAAAATTAGAAAATAAATTGACAAGACAAGTGGCAAGGGCATTTTTTCTTGGACAACTATATCCTGCGTTAGTCAACGAAACCCTTACTTGGTGGCACCTCTTTAAAAAGATACATTAAGATAAAATCCATCATTCAGTGCAGTTGCATAAACCCACACTGGAAAATTAAAAAAATAAATTTTAATTTATACATTTTGTTAATTTCACATTGAAAAATAATAAATGTTTTATAAATAAATTACTGGAACCACAATTACTGACATCTCAAACAATTTCAAATAAATAATCTGAAAGTTTTTTTTTTCTTTTGGGGGGGGGGTCAATACTTTTAATTTCCTTTGACGGTCCGTGTAAAGAGTAAATCTCAACTA
>NW_006799965.1:3596551-3656668 GCF_000485575.1 Poecilia formosa | reverse complement strand
TTTTTTTTTTTTTTTTTTTTTTTTTTTTTTCTAAAAGGGGGTAAAATTCCTCTTTATTATTATTGCAACATTTCTGTTTGACAAAGTTTTCATATTCTAAATAAGTACTGGGGATGCAAAGGTGTACAGTTTTGCTGCTAAATACAAGCCAACTTAAACTTTTTAACTTTAATGTTGGCCAAGGAAAATGATTCCAAGTAGCTCTGGCAGCTGCAAAAGGTCTTACCTTCTTTGGCCCATCCTTTTTCATTTCATGTATCTCTATTGTGTAATTGGTCCTGCGGCCATAGTTGTCAAACTGGATATTCCCGGTCATCCCCTGCAGCTGGACCTGATGGAAAAACAGACACTTAGAGCGAGGAAGAAGTGGAAGGCTTGCATCACTTTGCAGATATAGCTGGCATTAAGGTGCCCGTGTCCATTTTGCAACTGGAGCGCACTCAGTCCGTTAATCAAATGATGAACTGGATACGCTTTAATAAAAGATGTAGTTTTATGGTAATGAGGGCCTGGATTTGAGTGAGCTCTGCGCAGAGATATCTGGAGGCAGAGAGCGGAGAATAGCTCTGCACTCTCTCCCTTTCTCTCTGTCACTTTCCATCTTTATCATGCTAACCCTGCATCACTACTTCTCTCAGCCCCCTCCCCCTTTTTTTTTTTTCTCTGTTTGGTCTCAGCCTACCACTCCCTCCCATATCCCTTCCTTACCGTTTTCAGAGCTCTCTCGATGTCTATGCCCTGACTCCAGGGTACGGCGGGATTCGCCAGACAGTCTCCTGCGCTGCCTCGACGAGAGACGTCTACGCGTTGGCGCCTCAGGTACCTGAATGCCTCGGCTATCACTAGGATGGCGTCGTGGGTCAGGGCAGAGGTGTACTGTCCAAAAACAGAGAGTGATAAACACAAACAACAGAACATATGATGCTGAAAAAACTGTGCAGTGAAAACAAAAAGACTTTTTATTCTTTGACAGGCTGTTAAATTGAGAGAAGTCAGATGAAAAAGAGGCAATTTGTGTGCTTCAAAGCATTTCGGCGTCTGGTCAGGTTTGTGTGTTTTGGGGTGAATGCAAACTTTGACACCTTGCTTATCAGTAGGTTAAATGCAACTTAAGCTATCGAGGACTTATCTAAATGTCAGGACCTCATCCAAAACTTTATTGCGGAGTTAGGTGGTGAATAAAGGATAAAAGTTTGACTTTTATCTCCCACGTACTTACCTCGCAACTTCTCCTGACCTTTTCACCACCGAGGGGTTGAGGCACTTGTTTGTTGACCACCACACCACGGCGAAATCTAATTAAATGGCATTCCAAATCCATTTCTTCCTTGATCATTGTTTAATTAGATGTAAATTGAAGCTGCAATATAACCTTGGCTTGCACTGCCTATCAATATATTGATTGCGCTGAGAAATGCAAAGCAAAGACGCCACAAAGAGCGAGGGAGGGTAGGCGAGAGGGCAAAAGAATGATAAAGGCAAACAGGATGAGAGAGGAACAGCTGATGGAGATCACTTCAGAAGGAACGACCTGCGTGTTCTGCATGCACAATGTAATAAAGCCCTGCGAAAGCCCGACTACCTTCAGAGGAGCGTTGCGAGCTTCTGGGAATTCTCTTTCATCCAGCTGGTCCCATCGCTGTTTGAACTGCTGCACAATCGGGTTCTCAGGGTTGACGATCTGAAACCCTGAAATGTTGGCTCCTCCGGCGATGACTTTGCCCATACTCACATTCGAAAATCCCTAAAAAATTACACACGAGTGAAATGGGTCAGCGATGACACTCTTGCGACTTGCTGTTTTTTTTAATTTTATTTTTTTTAGAAATATGATTTTAGTTTGTTTGTTGGGCAGAAGAACCAAATGTCGAGACAGAAAGACGAGGCGGTGTTTCGAGTGAGAATCTAGTATGTAAATCAAATGATGTCATGGGAAAAGTATACCAAAGTGATTTTGACAAGCCCTCTGGAAAGTTGACCCAAGGCTTTTTGCTCTATTCAAAAGACAAACAGCCTTCATTGATTTTTTTTTTCTTCTCCTGCATCACACAGCACATCGCATACATGACTACAAAAGACATTGGGTTCAAGTTGCAATGTACACCTGGTAGCCGTGTTGGATCGAGTTTGGATCATGTTCACATTAAGAAATCACTGTGGAGTTATTTCAGTCCCCACCAGAGAGAAAATGCTGTGTTCACATCTACACAAATGAACCACATCAAGGTGGAAAACGAACCAGAGTTTCAAACACACTAAACACCTTCAAAAACATAGCATTGTGTCTTTGGATGTTAGGCAAAAATATATCTTTATCAGTTGTTCAGCACCGTAGAAAGGCAGCTGTCCAGAGTCAGTGTTGCAACGTGTCAAAATATTTGAGCTGGCTGCCATGTTTGCTTCCCAGTATATAATGGCCTAAATGCACTGCCTTCAAATCGCCTTCTTCACCCAAGAACCATGAAAGTTAGTTCTTTTCATGGTAAAATTGATGTTTTCTTTCTAAGGCCCAACATTGGGAGCTCATGGTGTGTGAGAACATGTGTTTGCCTCCTGCACAATCACATCTTCTACAGCCAGAGAAACAGCACCGAGGGCACCAAGTGAGAGCGAGCCTTCAATTTCTAAAAAAAAAAAAACCTCCCCTGCTAATAACAAGCTGAAATTAGCTATTCCTTCCACAGAGTGTGGGAAAATAAGGAAAGATGGTTAAAAAGGTTAAGTCATCTTTATCTAATAAACCATTAGTATGCTCAGTGACTGTGCAGTGTAATATGACAGCAGGGTTTGGATTTTTAATCATGCATTTTTGAATTTTCCTTTTTCAGGCTGGAATAATTACAAAATACCACCTCGATGCGTTTTCACAACAAGTCTCGGGTGCAGAAACTTGAATTTGTTGTGGATTTCCATTCATCACACATAGTGAGAAATGTATACCCACGAACTCCCACTAATGTTTGGATAAATACTCAGTAGCAGATTGCTAAGCTTCTGGCACTTTGCTACACTTGAAATATCTTTTTTTTTTTTTTTTCCATGTTTCATCTTGCTATCTGCTGGCTGAAACTGAAGATAAAATGTTTTTTGGAGATGGTCCTATTTCGGCAATATCCTATCTACTGTTTTTTTTTTTTTTACAGCGCACCAGTACCACCATCATCACCTTGCTTGACAGACAGCACAGTTTTCTCGAGTTTCAAATCCTCCAAATATAATTCCTGTCATTGACTATGAGAGCAGCAGTGGCTTCCCTTAAAGACCTGCTAAAAACACGTCTCCTTTTTAATTCTGTGACTTTTTATTTTTTATTTTGGAATGTACTTTGTAAATACAGTTTTACTTACTTACTAATTGGATTTAAATAACTCTAATCTCTCGTTGCAAAGAATTTCCCAGACAGCAGGTGGATTGTTCTCGTAAGCTGCAAAATTTCAGCTGAAGATTTTGGAGCAGGGGCTCCTCTAAATTTTAGAAAGTGCCAAAAGCTGTCAAAATCTTGCAAAACGATGGGAGTTTCAGATCCCTGGTCTATGTCTTATTTCGCTTTACAAAGACAATGGATGACTGTTTGGTCCAACATGAAAATAGTCCCAAATCTATATTAAAACTGCTTATTGTTAAGAAGGCTAGTAGGCTGAATACATGTAAACTTCTGACCAGAACAAACAAAAAAATTACAGAGAAATTGAAAACATGCAGAGCACTTCTTTTTTCCTACTCCATACTGCAGGCCAACTATGAGTATGCGCATTTTTTTCTATTACATGTAGCAAAAATAAATAAATAAATGGTTACACTCCTTCTCAGGGGAGCAGCATGGTTATTACTCACAAGATTGACCAGAATGTAGTGGTAACCATGGCTGTTCTTCCCCGCGGTCACAACCTGTGGGAGACAAAAAAAATCAAAATAAAACATCAATACAGCAAACCACCCATGAGATGAGGGAGAGGGGGGGTCACGGCTAATGTAAGTGGGTGCAACAATCTCCGTAAAACGCAGCGACGAGCCGCGCGTGCACCGGACGTCGCAGGAGTTTAAACAAAGCAAAGTTCTCTAATGGAGCAGGAGAAAGCGGGGAGGCAGGAAGTGTTCATTAAAGAGGAAACGATAATAAGACAGAAACAAGAACAACGCGGAGCCTCGTTGAATATTCAGCCGGCTTTGAAGTCTTTCACAGCGCACGGAGGAATCTTTTACAGCTGCTGGTCTTTAAGGTGGAAATGTGGGGGAAAAATATTTCAAAGAAATTTACAGTGAGGCAATAAGACGTGGATCACACCATGTTTTGAAAATATCACACCTTTGGAGCGGAACAGCATGTTTCAACCTACGCAGCTTGTCTGAAAATAGTGAGCGGTGTTTCACTCTCGTTGCAGTCGTAAAAAACCATATGCTATCTTTTTTTTTCTAACTCCACTTTGTTGTTTTTGTCTTTTTGTTTTATTGTGGTGCGTCTGTAAACCCGCCGGCAGAGCCTTGTAATCGCCTGGCTTTCTGTGCGCTGCTCCTGGACAGACTGCTCAGCCAGGGCCTCGTGCCGCCTGTTTATCCCCCCCACCCAAGTTTTCCGTCTTTTGCCGATTGACTTCTGAGCGAGCGAAGACCACAGAGACGAAGTTTGTATAGATCAAGGTTTTCTTCTTTACAAACACAGCAACACCAGTTTACACCAAAATCAGCATGTTTGCACATGTTTGGCTCAGGCTCCGTCTCTAAAGCAAACTGTCGGTTTATCATGTTTGAGTTTGCGTGTTAAGCCGAGGACACAGGATATTTGTTACAGGGGATAGTTTACAGCATTCCCACAGAATGGGAGCGAGTGATGAAAGGTGCCCTTGTTTCCCTGCAGCTCGAGTCTTCGCTCTCGTTTCAGCTGCAATTACAACATTTGCCTCAGCTCCGATAATCTTAGCAGATTTTGGACATGCTGGTATACAGTAGCGTGAAGCAATTTGAACTTCATCCTTGCTTAGGCATAGCAACCTGAAGGATAAAATAAACCACTTGTCTGCCTCCCTGTAGACACCAGTCAGTTGTTAACAACAGGGGGGAAAAATGTCAGCGGCGCTTTTCAAGAACGGCACATGAGGGAGCACAACCACACAAAACCTCTCACTCAGCCTGTATCGATGGGTCAGCACTCTCTGACAACTTCCTCATCATTAAGGCTCTGCACCTCCGACGGCGCATGTCAGACAGATGGGAACAAACCAAAGGAATGAAACGGAAACAAAGAGGAAATGAACTGATTACAAAGCTGAAATAGCAGGAGCTGGCTTTTAGAGCCCATCAGTCTCATTTCTAATGAATAAGTGGCAGAAAATGTCATGGAAATGCATTTTCTGCAATGCTTTTAACGATTTAGATGGAGCAGTTAATCACATATCCACCTCGTGTAATAATGTATTTCAAGCACTGCTGCATTTCTGCAGCCAGAGCCCAGGGCTCCACACTCCTTTCTTTGTGCGCTAACCTTGACTCTGGCTGTAAGCCTCCTCACACCTTGCTCTGGAGCAGAGCACAGAAAGACTTCACCGCCTGCACGCCTGCAGCCCACAGCCAGACTGGCAACAGCTACATAAGGCAACCTTGGGATGAAGTGCAGCAAGACACTGATGACAACAGAAATACACGGCACCTCCAGCCAGGACGCGCAAACCTTTTCCCTCAACTTATTTTAATAAGCAGCCAGCAAGATTTGACTCGGGCTAAAAACATTCACGTTGCACCACTAAATGACTGGTCCATGTTATGCAAACTCATTAAAGAACCATTACTAAACAAAAGTGTGTAAGCAAAGAAGCTATACTTATTTCAGCATAAAGAAACAGTTGTTGTGTCAGAAGTAAAAAAAAAAGCACATTTAAGTTAAGACGCTCTTAAGAGTTAATAGTAACCAATTGTTTTTAAAGTGGTTCCTAAAGGAAGGGTTAGTATCTTAAGACACATTAACAGTCAGCACCCATTCAGTTTGGATAATGAGGGAGTAATTCTCAGTGAGCGCTCCGGCTAATTCTGCCCGTTCTAAAGTGGATTTCAATTAAAGCGGATTTGCCGATATGGCAAAAAATAATGCACTTTTTTTTTTTTCTCCCAATAGCCTTCCAGACCCCCCAGGTCTTTTGTAAAGGCATTTTTCTAATTTGAATCTATTTACTTTGGACTTATGTTTAGGCTAATAGTTATTTATCATGTCCTGTTTTACTTTAAAATAACACTAATAACAAACACAGGGAATTGAACACGATCAAAAGTTTCAGCGAGAAACCCCATCATCCAAGGAAACATCTGTGATGTGTTTTGATTTATTTTAGCAAGTATTACGTTAATTATTTGATTTTATCTGTGTCAAGATTCTAGATGTTATCACACATACTTTGATATGTCTATTTCTATGTTCTGTTTATGTTTTTAGAGTTTGTACTTTATTTATTTTTGTTTAACTGTTCTACATATTTTTGTTTTCTTAATCACTCATTCTCTCAAACAACTAAATTTTTCAAAATTTGGTATATTTAGTTTTAGTATATTTAGTTTTTCTTGGTATATTTAGTTTTATCACTTGTAATGTGTATTTTTTTTTTGTCTGATTATCTGCTTTAGATTTTGTAAAGTGCTGTGCAACACTTGTCTGTATGAAAAGGGTTCTACAAAAAAAAAAACAAATTTGATATTGGTTAACTGGGCTCAATCAATGATCACACACTTTTCACAGTTTTCCCATGTAATAACAAGGTTCTTAGGAAAATTATATTTCTAACAGATTCTGTTTGTGTAATTTTACTAACCTGTGTCAAATGCAGTTATCATTTAAGAAGCAGTCATGACTCAAAGCATGTTCACTCTTACACTGTTCTACCAAATTAAAACTATTAAAACTAAATGTTCATTCTGCAATAAATATAGTCACTGTACAGATAAACCAGGTAATGAAACTTTTCATTTTTTTTTTTTTTTCCCCGTGTCAGGTCCAGTAGTGTGGGACTCAAAATTGTTGTCTGAGTGCCAAGGTGAGGCCCAGCAGATTTAATTTCACAAGCAGAGCGTTAGGGCAGGTGCAATGCTAGTTTATGAAGCTAATGAAAAAGGATTAAAATAAAACTGATTTGCCCATGCAAGACGGGAGGATAAAATCTGCAGAGAACGCTCTGCTTCAGCAGACCTTCGGTACATCCTAATACGTTCTGATCTACTGTCCTCATATTGCCTAACCCTAATCAAACCTTAAAAAAAGATTACTTCCAGCATACTCTGTTTTATGGATTTGTTTATTTTTATTTTTTTTACAACATAACACAGTTCAAATAATGCAGTTGTACTTTTTGCAATAGCTTTTTAATGGAACATTTTGCAATGGAGATTGATCAATGCTGCAACAGAGCCGGTCATCAGGGTAAATAAGCATAGATGACTGGCGATGCAACGAGAAATTAAAGCTGGTGAAAGAAATTGGATGATCTTATGCTTGACTGGCCCTGATCTGTGATTTGAAACTAAAAATCTAAAAAATAAAATGTTTTGATTGGTGACTGAGCTGTGCAAAAATGCAAACAGATCTTCCTAATAACACTCAGAGTTGAAGTTGTTACTGAGGGTTGGAGTGCAAGTTTCCTACTTTCAGTGATAGTAAGTTAAAATTAAAAATGAAATCAAGACTTTTTGATACATTTAAACAGGCAATGTGATTTTGCCCTTTTCCCCTTTTTAAGAGTTTAAGTTCCTTCTGCCATGGATCAACCTAGATCACAAAACATTTACAGTGTTTTGGAAATTTCACTGTTGAGGTAAGAGTTTACTACCTCATCAGAGAATACTGCTGAGGTAAACAGACTTAGATATAGATACTAACCATGATAATCATTCAAGTCATGCCAGTCTGTAATTTAACACACTAGAGCAAGTTTAAAATATTATGACTGTAGTCATTTTTTTTTCTTGTTATTTCACAATGCTGAAACAATGTGTGGTCTGTGGTTAAGACCATTCCATCTATGTGAAGAAAGTCGAACATAAGTATTTGTTAATATGGTTTATGGTCAAGGCAGAAAAACTGAAACTGCCTGAAACTGATGTCCGCAGGTCAGAGCTTCACAAAACTGGTGACATCTGCAGTTCACGTCTGCAGATGTCTATGTACGTAACCATTAAGTGATTGGTACTTTAGATTCGAGCTGTTTAGATAGCTGAAGATGATTCCAGAAAAAGCCGAAAGAATCTCTCCCTTACGCTTTGTGAGATCTGTGTTATGACAGTCTGATTAAGATAAGATATTGGCTCAGAGAACAGGACAGAGTGCTTTGAATTCTCATGAGATGATTGATCGCAATTCTCTAATTTGATTTAAATTATTGAACTTTTCCTGGAATAATTTCTTTTGCAGTCTTTAGCACAATGCAATATTTACTAGAAGCAAAGACGATTTTAAATTAGCTTACACTGGGTCTTTGTGTGTCTTGGTCATTATCTTCCATCATCCTATTACTCTCAGGTGGTCTATTTTGCTGTGGTCTTTGGAATGCAAACATAAATACACAGCACCACTAAAGAAAACAAAATCCTTCTGTTTCCCAGAATGATTTTCCCCTTTTGTGCATCGATTCAGCAGCTTTCTCCACCACCTTTTGTTCTGCAGCTTAAGGAGACTTTGCAGAATTCGAGTTTTCTTTCAAGTCTCAAGAGGGAAGAAAACTCATCTGACCTTGACTGCACCTTCGTTCGGCCATGAATGGGACCTACAGCCGACAGAAAGAGCCAAATGTAAAACTACAGCTTCAGATTTTTTTATGAACGTTTTCCACAAAGTCTGACCTTTCTACCGCAGACTTAGCAGCAACACAGGAAAAGGCAGACTGAAATGATTCCCACAACTTTATAAATATCACTAAGGTGGGCGAAAGATGAGCGAATAACGACGTCATTAGTTTAGGCCACCACTTGAAAAATTAAAGAAACCAAAATAAAATAAATTACCAAACTTAAAAGGAACACAGTGCAAAAATCATAATACCGCTTCGGCTTTTTCAATTCTTTTTTCACATGAAAACCACAGATCTAGTTGTGTTTTATTGGGATTACGTACAGTAGACCAACACAAAGTAACTGTGAGCAAAACGATCATTGACTTTTAAAGTTTTTTGACACTTTCTACATCTAAAATCATTTAATAATAAATGCACTTGTCACTTGACAAAATAAGTTAGAAGCAATAGTCTGCAGTTAGACCTCAGCAGTGTGTAAAATTCAGGTTAAAACGAGCTGCTTTGTGAAGATCTTAAAGGTTTTTAAGAGAATGTCAGTGAACAAACAGAATCATGAAGACCAGGGAACACACACACACACATGCACACACACGCACACACACACACACGCACACACATACACACACACGTAGACACACACACGCATACTTATGGAGAACCTTCGTCTCCAGAGAAGCTGCCGATATCCACTGCTCAGGTGGGAATATCTGTCATGCAGACCCACATTTTTCATAAAACACATTAAGGTTCATGTTCATAAAGTGTAAGATGCAAAAAGATTCAATGAATCCAGACAGTTTTGCGGTCACTGTAAATATTTTTTATTGCATGGTAGTATTAATAATCTAATTATCCCAGTCAATTATCTTGTGTTTGGTGTTAGCAGACGTTACCCCACCTAGTTTTTGCAGCTGAAGGAGTTGATTTGTTTCCACCTGTTACTTACACACAATTTGTTCATATTAAAAAAACAAAACAAAACAAAAACAAAAAAACTAAAGCTAAAACTAAAACTAAATCCTGGCCCACTAGTGGCATCTTAAACAGACAGATACATTTTTTTTCTATTTTATATGACTATCTTTACTGATGAATAAGATAAATGATGATGTCTGATGATGATTGTCATTCCTCAAAGCGGTTGCTAACTTCAATAAATAAATAGCTCTGACTTGTTTAACAATTAAAGCTCCTCTCTGGTTTGTCATTTGAAGATAATTTAATGTGATACACAGGGTGTGAATGCATAATTCTCCACACGATATTCAGAAAATGTAAGTAGGCTGCATCACGGGTTGATCATTGCCAATGTTGGCTAGTTTTGATCTTGGCTCTGCGGGTCTTAACCACTCTGATCCTGCTTTCATTTCAGTAATCTAACGGCATCACTGCTCTAACAGGGCACTCTGATTCAAACCCATTGAATTTAAAGTATGGTTTATATTTGCATTTTTAAGTGTCTATAACAAGCCATCCTGACTGCTATTTCATTTTGCTCTGCAGTGAGCTACCAAAGTGAAGCACTCAACACAGTTTGGGACAATAGGCTGAATCTGATCTCCGTAAGCCTTTGATGCAGAAGGACTTTCCTCTCTTCGGTCTCTATTTTTACTTCAAGGCTCTTGCAGAGGTGCTCTTGCTGGAGTACTCCAGCTTAATTTACAGCCGGCTGTGGCGGGGATGCTTTTTTTTCCCCCCCTGGCTGCAGTGATTTATGCCCCTAAAGACGGTGGCAGAAGCGTTGGCCTCCCCCTCATTGTAGAACGTTTTAGATGCACATGACTTGTAATTCAGATAACATCTCGCCGTTCGTTCCTTGGAGATATAAGAGCAATTTGGTGTGGGACGCGTTGAAGGGAAGAAATCGTTTGACACCGCAGCTCATGTTTGTGCGCCAAAACTTTGAAATTCTGAGATAGCCTATCTCGCTTTTACTGAAAACGATCTGGGTAATTTTTCACGCCTGATAACGTAAAAATAAGGGTTCCCCCAGGATCACGGGCTTTATTAATTTACACTGTGTTCCTGTGCAGTCCTAGAAACATCATAAAATCTCACAGAACGTCTCATTCAAACGTCGAGTCAGCGGGTCACGTTCTCTTTGATGATAACACTTTAATCCTATTTAATTCTATAATCACAGTTTGTAAATGGCCCTCAACAGCGAAGGTTACTGCAAGGGACTTTAAAGCAGGTTGTACCAAGCATGAAGGACTCATCCAGAGCACTCCTCAAGAAGACAAGGGGAGATAAGATAAAGTTAAAATCAGAAGTGCTTTTCCAAAAGAGGCATTAGTCAGAATCTTCCATTTTTCATATTTTTCAGTCAAGGTTGCTTCATCAGTCTCCAACAGCAGAAATTTGTGCTGTTAAAAAGGTCAACTGAGACATTTCAGCAGTGCGTAAATGGTCAAAAAAAAAAAAGAAATAGTCTAAAAAAGAAGCAAGAATTGAACCATATTTTGTCATCATGCTGTCAAATAATCTGGGTTGTTTATATATCAAACACACAACTGTAAGGCTTAAATCTAGCTGTTTTAAAAATATTAAAACGGTGCAAAGAGGACTTTTTGAAGGTGTTCTTGTCTTCTTTAAAGAAATAAATACTTCTCTACTTGCTCCCTATTATGGCTAATGCAAAGAAAGTTATATTTTATCTGAATGGCTGAAAGGTTCAGAACAATCTAGTTAATCTGTTTATCACATTTCTAATAATACCTACATTGTAGGTGAAAGTCAACTTATACTTGGCATGACAGCCAAAATAATGATGCAAAACTTTATGCCTGAAGCAGTTTGATGAGGATCTATTTTGTCAAAAGAGTCAGTGATGCAGATGAACTGAGTAGCAACTTCATGGCAAACTTTCACAGTAAAAACTTAAATATATGTAGGCTTCTGCAACTCATAAAAGCACAGGATTCAGAATCCTGGCTGGATTATGTGTTCCTACCCCCAGAATCTTCCAGAAATATGAATGATGCATTGCAGACAGGAACAAAGCACTTACATGTTCTTTCATTTATTTATCAGAATCCTGTCTTGCATTTTCAGCTGTGAACAATTAAAATATTTTGCAGTGTTTATTTCACTGCAGTTGATATCAATGTGTTAAAAGAATTTATTTGAGGATACATTAAAATTTCATGTTGTTTCGCCGTTTCTTATACATTTATAGATTTGTCTAAATCTTCCAACAGAACTCTGTAGTTTAAAACAGATATACTTTAATACAAAGAACAAATGTGTTTTTTAGTCAATACAAGACAAAGTTAAAAGCTGTTACTACTACTGCCAGTTTATTAAAAAATGATGGAACATTTTTAATACAAGTAAATTAAGTTAGGATACTGGGTGTTTGTGATGTTGCATGATGAGTGTGCAAAAATGTAAAATGAGAGAAATGTGTTATTAATATGTTCACCATGTACTGTTGCTTACTGTCTTTTAGCGTATGTGATTGAAGCCATGGCGACTTTACAAACAACAATCATGTTACTACATTGTTCATACTCTACTGATGCCCTCCTGTTAATAATCTAATTGATTGCAAAACAACCCGACACCCCCCACAAAAATGTGCAACTTGTCGAAGAATGCAAACTCGTTTTTCCAAGTGTTGAGAATAAATAATTCTGTTTTCCTTCTATCTCTTTTAGCTTGTTGCTAAGCTGAAGCTAAAGGAAATGGCATGTTAGGTAACACAAATCAGAGCTAAGGTTAAAGGATATGACACACTAGGGAACGCCCTCTTTAGGGCGTAGCTTAGACAGAGGCTAACAAAGGAGATCGCAAAGTGTTCTTGGTTGCCATTTTGTCCTGCAAGCTCCTAAAGGTAGCATGTGAAATGGACCAGCTGTATTTTGGTATTAATAACTGGAATCATGGATTCAACTCACTGACTCTTTTTCAACCTCACACACATCAAGAACTCAGCACGGAGTAGGGATGATTCTCCACACAAGCAACTGAAAAACCTGACATTTTGACGTTTAAGGATGGCTTAATGACTTTACAACTTCAGGACCACGACCGACCAATGGACCAGGTTACAATGTACTGCAAAGAACATTTTCATCCAGCCAGTAGACTTAAATGCATGGAGTTACAGATTACAGATTATGATGCTCATTTCAAATGTTTCAGTGTAAAGCTCCTATTCATTTTATACATTTTCATTTTATACATTCTATGCATTTTCAGTGCAGAAATATCTTAACTCTTGTTTGCTTAGAAATAAAATGCAACAGTCTTGTGCAAGACAAGTTAGTGTTGCATCTGTAGCACTGCGACTGTGGTGTTTTTGATTTTGTTTCATGCACACCATCACATCCCAGCCCATTCCTTATGACCACACTGAAGCCTCTGCAGGCAGCAGAAGGCTAGGCCAACAAATCCCCAGAAGCACCTACTTTCTTTACATTCTCTTTGAAAACCCAGTTCACTTCTTATTGTCTTTTTTTTCTTCCTTGCATTAAAATACAGCTTTGTGGCTGGCACAGAGCTCATTGTCTGCCTTTCTTTGAACAGCTTGCTCGCCCTGGGCTTGTCCTCAGTTATTATTTTTTCTTCTTTTCTTTTCTTTTTTTCCCCCTGCCTTTCTTTACAGAAATGACAAGCAGGTTGCTGTTTCTGAACAGGCTCCAACACATCAATCCCTTGAGGAAAGTGGGCCAGTAAAGGACCATCTAAACAGACATGAGGAATCTCATACATGCTTCAGACAGATGTGAAAATATAGAACAATCTTCGTGTAACCACTTCTTAATATATACTCAAAAATGTTTCTTGTTTACAATCCATCTTTAATGTCACATTCCCGCCACTTAATAATGTCACAGACCTCCAAGATTCAATAAATGGGTTTTGGGAAACACGGCCGTTGGGGTAATTTATCTGCAGAGCAGTACTGATGGAGAAGTCCTGCAGGTGATAAATCCTAACTGGTTGTTACAGCATAAAATGATAATGGCGCTGGTGTAGCTTTCTGCTCGGCATCCCAAAACACATTTACAGGGCAGCTCACTCAGCTCTTAAAACGTGGCCTGACACAGCAGTATGTAAATATGTGTCTTGGTAGGTTGTTACATCATGCCAAACGTAAAAACGGAGCCAGTGTAAATAACGCACAGGCGGATGTGCTTGGATTTTAAAAGAGGCAATGTTTTGTGTACAGTGAGCGTGATGAGCCCTTCATCATCTTCAGAGCACAAACTAAAATAACTAATTCATTAAGGTGATTGGCCCACCAGAAAATCAATGAGCCACAGTTTTAATAATTACTTAATCAGAGTCATTAGATGAAAATACCAGAATGCCCGCTCTGCATTTGTATGATGAAGAAAATGAGCAGAAATGAACACAAGTCCATTTTTGCAGAGTTTCACAATACTTTGTGAGAGGGTTCGTCAGAGGTTATTAAGAGTCACAATTAGGACGTTAAGTCTTCACATCTGTCGGTCTACTTAGTCGACTTAGTGTTAATTTTGGAAACAGTGAATTGTCCATGCTTTTTAAAGACAAATGCTTTGCTTAAATTGAGCATAACCTGACGTCAATTATTTGGTTTCAATCATTAACTTTTCGCCAACCGACTTACTTTCTTTCGCATTTTCTAGGTGTTTGGAAAACATCACACACTCAGGAAACCAACAATGCATTTCTTATAAAGGGAAAACATAATCTTAAAACACTACAACTTTATCCCTGACATGTTTGCTGTTTTCCTTTTATGTCGTGTCGTTATTTTATCACATAAAATGTTTCTTACTGTTATCAAATTACAGTTCGGCAAGTTAGTTGATTTTATTCACCAACATGCCTTCAGAAGGCAGATGGTTGCACTGCAAGTTAGTTAGAGGTATCAGATTAAAAGTAGCTGAACACAAATGAACATCACCATTTAAACGCTCACTTTCCAAACTCTTTAGCCCCTGCAGAATTTTTGGCAGGATACCAAAATATAAAACATGCAGCATTCCAATCACTGCATAAACTCCTCATTCACAGAGGTTTTTTTTTTCTGCTGTGGAACAATTGTACCAATTTTTTGCAAGCTCAAACTTGCCTATTCAACACATCCCCACATTCCACAAGCTTCAGCAGCTGGCATAAAGACATTTATTCTGCAGGGGGATTACTTACAATTAAATCATAAAACTAAGCCACTGAGAACATTCTCTTTTTCGCTCAGCAGTCAGGCTGCTGAATCCGCACCGCCTTCTGATTCCGTCTCGACGGGCAATGACCTTGACGGAGTAAAGCGACAAGTCAGCATTACGGCACACGGACACTGATCCCGGCTGCTCAAACCCTCTCACCGGTCTGCCACCGATGTATCTGTATCTGTCTGCAATCGCTTTTTAATAGAGCCACAGCAGCAGGTAGAAGCCACAGGTCTCCACATAGATGGCAGTGGGTGCCATTTTTGGTGTGATTTCCCTAATGGGACACAGTCCATTCCTGACTCGGAGTATAATGGTGTGGCCCGACAGGGGGGGAACTACAGAGAGAAGTCCAGCAGCTTCCCTGAATGCCTGTGACTCATTTATATTGGCAGAGCTGGACGGATTATTCCAATTAGCTCCCAAAAAGAAGGGTGGGGAGGGAGCCCCCATGCTGAGGCTGTCGCAGAACGAAGGGGTAAAACCAAGCACACAGCTGCTTTGAAGGTTAGCGGCTGTAAGAACGTCTCTTTTCATCTCGGTGTGCAAAAACAAACTTTGGAGGGGAAAAAATTTGCGATGACAATGATTGCGAAGAAGAGCAGCGTTTGCAAAGAGAAAACCATTTCATTATTAACGAGTACACCAACTGAAACGGGAGAGCGTCAAACAGATTATTGCCCGGCATTGTAATGGTTTGCATGATAGAAAGCAGTTACACACATTACTGTTAATATGCATCGCATGTGATTTCTAATGAACGCTCTAATTCTTCCTTAAAAGCCCAAGCTTGTTGTTAACACAAACCGGGAGGATTGTTAGGGGAAGGAAATCTGCAATTCGAGAATTAAATTAGACACAGCAAATTAACACTATCAGCAGTTCTGTTTTTAACGGTGGCTCTGGGATCAAATTAGATTCATAAGAAACAAGTGAAAATAATGGTTGTTGAGGGGATATTGTGAGGTAAACAGAAGCCAATGTCTAAATGAATGCTAACCAGCAGAATCCAATTCTATAGCTGATTGCCTCATAACCCAGCAGAAGCAAGCAGTGAAGGATGGAGTGAGCCACGCAAATAGAGGAGATGCAAGAAATAATAGCCACTCATCTATTCATAGTAATTGTGTTTCCCTGTACGACAAGAACTGGTGGACCTTTCATTTGCTCCTCCGGCAATTGATGTGATCGGCGAACGAGCGGGTTTCGGGTTTTCAGAGAGGGAGTAAGCGGGCTGTGTCATCTGCGGTCTCTCCAAATGGCTGCTCAGGCTGAGACCTCCAGGTTTTAGGCTAGAAGGTGTTCATCAGTCATGCAACACCACACCGATCTTCGACAGGTAGAATTAGTGTGTCTAATCTGATATTAGGCATGACATTAGGAAGTATCAAAACTGCTACAAAACATGAGCAGTGATGCAGAAAGTCCGCATGACTCTGTCATTATTCTGCTAGCATCTGGTGGTGCTTTCTAACCTCAACTTTGATGGTGTTTGCCTTTTTTACACATGACTGCCTTATAAAGAGTCCTGTCCTATACTTTAAGATGTGTCAGCTGAAACTCCCCAGAATCAAACAATTAGGTCATAATAAGACTCTGCAGGGCTTGACTGTATGCTGCAGTCAAGCTGTTTGATTCAGCTGTGCTGGACCATGAACACACATAAAAGCCGCTGGACACCAGCCCTTCAGGACTTGAGTTTCTGACCAGTGCATTAAACCAAAGTAAGTGACTCCACTCCTACTACTAGAAGCACCACAGCTGCCAACAATACTTTTGCATTAAGCATTGCGGTCTGCTACAACTCCGTAAGGAACACGTAGAAAATATCCCCAAAGACTGGAACCATGGGCCTTTTTTTCTTTTTCCATATTTTCCTAGAAGTAGCAGAACAGAACAGGATTGAGCTGAAACAAATAGAGTTAGTAGTGATCTAAAAACAAACAAAAATGGATTTTTTCATGAGAAATGTAGGAAATCGGTACGGTCAACTATAAAATCTGAACCGTCTGCAGATAGTGCATGCGGGTCACTGAATACGTACAGTACGCCAGAGTAGAATCAAGATGGAAGAAGGATTACAACTGTGTGAAAGTTCTGTGCATGTCCTTCATGTTCATTCAACACGGCGTGTTTTCTTAATGTAGATCAAACTGACTAAAGAGTAACCCCTTCCTAAAACATTAACTAAACAACACCTGTTGTAGTGTTATTAGTAGGAGACTTTTGTCCTGCACAGCACATCAGTGAAGTGCAGTGTGTGAGAGCACTCTTACCTGCTGGAGTAAAACTTTCTCTTTAGAATATAGAGTTACTTTACATAAATTAATTTTGCGTTTTACACACGAGCACAACAAAAGATTTGGGACTCTTTGGATCTTGTAAGAAGAATTAGTTGCAGTATTCTGGTATTTGCCACGTCAGAATATGAATCTGAATTGCGGCACCCACCTGTTCCAAGATGGTATCGATGCGGTCCACCTCGCAGTCGATCACATAGCGCTTCTCCTGCCTCCTGTCCATCTCTTCAATGACCTGCTTGAACTCTGTTGCGTTCGTTGTGCTGCTGACAGAGCGAGCAGTCACCTGCCAGTTGTTGGCCACTGCCGCCTCCATGATAGCCTGCAGGATGGAAAAACCTGGAGAGGAAGACAGGATGACTCAGTGGATTGAAAGAAAAAAAAAACGCAGTTGGGGTCAAAGAAATAATTATGCAAGGGCAGCCTGACTTCTGAAATATTCTGGTGGTTAATGGAGGTTAAAAGGCCATCTCATTAAATTAAAAGTATTTGGACTTCTGCAGAGCCTAAATATTGTCTATTGTTTGGACAATTTGTGTGCAAAGTTGTACCGAATTTTATGTGCATGAAGGGGGATTGTATTTCCACATCATTGAAAGATCAGTAAGTGGTTTTATTGCACTTGGCGTCTATTAAAAGATGGCATTTAGCTCAGCCACATGTTGACTTTGACGTTCCTGTGAAACACTCTGCCGTGTCCCTTGTCTCCTCGGAGGATTGTGCCTGAGCATTTAAAGATAAAGACAATAAAAGATTCATCCAGGCCAGTGTTAAAGAGAGAGAGAGAGAGAGATCATTATGCTATGAGAAGAATGGGGAATGAGCCCTTCTAATGATTAATTCACACGTGAAATATTTTCATTTAACAGTGCGCTTAGAAACACTGCGGTCAAATCACACGCCACAGAATGAATAATGTAGCCCTAATTCTGGGGCGATGAATTGCATGTAGCACAAGCTGGAATAAAAATGGCTTAACTCATCTCCAGTGTTGAACAAGTGACAATGAACATGAAGGTTATTCATGAAAATCAAACACACTGCTGGTAATTCATTAAAAACCAAGGACAGTGAAATTGCAAATTGAATGTCAAATAAGCCTCTATTCAGTACCTCCGTTCATTTTTCATAGTTTGACATGTGGGTGACTATTACAGAAAGGGGCAGGGGGGAGAAAAAAGTGTGGAACAATACCAAATTTCTGGCTTGCACATATAGATTTTAAATCATGATTTATATAGTTTGGTATGAGACGATAGGCTGTGTACAAAGTAAGCACTTGTCTTTTTTTTTTTTTTACTCCTGTAAGCACTTTCTCTGGGCAAGCAGATCTCCACATTGACGGTGAAAAATGTTAAAGAAAGAAGAAAATAGAACAAATCAAAACAAATAATGTTAAATGTCCTGGTCAAGAAGGTTGAGGCTTGGGATTGCTATGAGCCTAATCCAGACTGTGTCATCACTAAAGGTAAAGGGTCGTGCTGCCTGGAGACTGAAGGGACGACCAGATTGGCAGGTTTTCAGGCTGAATTGATCAGTACTTGTTGTGCAACACATTGTTGTGTTTACTGCAGCCCTGGGCAATTAAAAGCCCTGGTGAGTTTGTAGTACAAGTGAAAATTCCATTATTTTTATTATTATTATTATTTTTTATTTTTTTGCACAAAATGTGGCTTTTATTTTAAAAGGCACCATAGCTTCGTTAACCCTTGTGTTTACCAAATGGGGTCCAACCGACCCCACACCCGTAAAACTTGCATCATTTGCCTCAGTCCTCGCCCACACAAGGGCCAATATCATAGCTGCGTTGATGTGCCTCATCAGATGGGTGGAACAGCTTTCAAGAAGTTAGCTCTGAAAAATTCATACATGCATAGTTTCCAACAAGGTATAGACATCCAGGTATTTCTCTGCCGGAATTTACCATAAATTTGCAGAATTTACAAAAATCATGTCCATAACAGCAGATAGAAATGCCGAAAACAATCAAGAATCACCAACATTACGACGGATTACAGAGGCTAAGTGGAAAAAATTTCCACAGCAAAATATCTGTATAAATTATACCCCCAAAAATTTGACTGGTGGCTAAATGTCTTCCAGAGGATCAAATAAACTTAATGAGCATAAAAATGTTGAAGATAGTGGGGGTTTTTTCTCACATACAACACAATTTGTACATATAAATGAAAGAGAAAATTAAAAGTAAAGCAAAAAGAAAAATATAGAGTTTAATATGATTTTAACATGACCAGCCAATGTAGCTCGTCCGCTATAGTTTCTCAAAACTCATCCGCCTAAAGCCGAAGTGACAGCATGCAGGTTTGAAGAACATGGATGCATTATTCATTGAAGACATGCGCTCTGAACCTCACCAATCATCAGCCAGCTGAACAGCATGGCAGTTTTCCCAGCAGTAAAAGCTTCTCACGTTAGGAGGCGTCATGCAGATTAACTGGGTCAAAATGGTCTCTGTTGGTTTGGAAATGTTTAAGAAAGCTCGGCAAGGTAGAAAATGTCAGTGAGCCATTCAGCACGCTGTAATCACCTCGGCGGTATGACATGATAAAAAGATGTGAGTTGATGTTTGTTGTGGATTTACAGGTATCTGATGGTTGTAGCTGTGCAGCTTGACAGGCAATATTATGTATCTCAGAACCTTAAGGAATAAAAGACAAAAAGACTCTCATGGGAATGCGGAGAGGATTTTTGGCTTATTTTATGCAAGTGTCAATGGTGGAAAATATATAATGTTCTTTTGTATGAGGTTGGAGGTGCCAAAGAAATAAATATATAAAAAAAAAGAAAAAAGTCTCCAGTGCGAAGGAATGAAACACCGTTCCGTCAATCAGATTCAAATCATGGAGGCCTATTATTTTGAAATTGCTGATTTGTACAGCATTTGTCTCCTCGCTGCCGCTGGCAAACGCGGATCTGCTCAGGAACAATTGGATTCATTTAAGATTCACAGAAGATTCCATGCCTGCAGAGTTTTACATTTGTATGGAAATGAAGAGATGGAATCTGGTGGCAGTAAATAGTCTGTCCGGAGAAGGATTATTTCTGCTCTTATTCTTTTTTCCTCCCAAGTCAGCAGAAAAGTTTGTGTTTTGTGATTTTGACTTAAAAATCTACACAGAACTGAAACTTTTTTTCATGATAGATAATGCATTTTTTCACTAGCATCAATACCTATTTTACCATTGTTAAATGGACCTACAGGCTTAAATGCATTTTATTGGGACTTTATGTGATAGACCAACACAAAGTACCTCATAATCTTGAGGTAAATGGATGAAAATATCCATTATTTTCACTTGGGTTACATATGAAAAACAAACAAAAAAAAAAGAATTAAAAATCTGGCATGAATTTGTATTCAGCCTCCCTGAATCCAAATTTTGTAGAACCAACATAGATTGAGCCAGAATATTATTTCATTCTTCTAAATAGCTTTGGTAGGCCTCATAAATTATCTTAAGCAAGTATGTTTTGATTTAAATCCTTCCACCGTTGCTCTAGTTGAATGGTTAGGAGCAGAGTCCTGCTCAAAGGTTACATTTTAGGACGACGGATTGAACAGCGCTCTGGGGTATTTTCTAAGCTTGAGATAATGTTTTAAACACCAACTCTGTTTTAGATTTCTTCCCATCCCTGCCCTCTCTGTTGTGTTCATCAACCAGATTTATATTGAAATTAAATGAAATTACCTGTGGATTGTAAATATTCGGTTCAAGTTTAACTGCTTTGTGTTAGTCTATTAAAATCAAAACCGTTTAAGGAAAAGTTCACTTGCAATTAAGCATTGTCTATGCTTTTAGAACAGAGTCGAGGCAGTCACTATTTTTGCAGATGGAGGAAGTTTGATCCTCAGCTTGTATAAAATTTCATCCTTCTAAGCCACTCTAGTGGGCCTCATAAATGCTCTTGATAGTGGTATTTATTTACAACATGGGGAAAAAAAGAAGTTGTAAATAAATGCAAGTCTTTGCCAGGAACTCCACAGCTGTGCTGCATCTGAAAATATAACACAGTCAACTACATAAATTATGGAAGACAACAACACAGTTTCCTTATCACCTCCTATAAATTGCTGCACTACAAATGCAACAGCATGCAGCAGCTTCTGCTGATCAAGCTTCTCAGTACTAATCATAGCATGGAGACAAGAGTATATCTCTATAAATCCATTTTCATTACCTCTCATTGTGATCGCTCTTGCCTTGGGTACAACATTTCTGGGAGGAATGTCTTCCACGCATCCGCTTTAGGCATCTCAAATAGTGAGGCAATGTCACAGTGACCTCCTCTCATGCTTCATTTTGGTTCTGATAAAACACACAAGTGTTTCTGCAACATAACGTTGCCAGGATACAGAGCAAAAGTAAAGGTTAACTTTGATGTCTGCGATTGAGTTTGGAAAAGAAAGCACTTGCTCACACGCTGCTGAGGCTGAAACATGGATGGGTTAGATGTACATCTAAATGTTCGACAGAGTAAAAGGAGCTTGTAAAACATTTTCCTTTTTGTATTCAGCTGCAGTATTTATCTTTACAAAAGCGTATGTTCGGGCTGAGTTGCACAGTCTGCAGTTGGGGTGAATGTATGACTCAGAGCTAATACGAAGGAACCAAGCTGAGAGACAAGTGATGTCAGTGCCAAAGGCATAACTAATGGCAGAGAGACTTTGTTGGACAAAAGTTTGTTTCTGAACATGTAAATGGGCTGTTTTCATGCCTGAACAGGGTGTTAAGTTGCTTTTTAATCTCCAAATGCTCTCTTGGAACAACTGTACAGTTTGTGGAGCAGTGCATAAACAGCTGCATTGGATAAAAACTCAATTATTCCGACATTTTGCTGCTATCAAATCCAGATGGGGCCTAAAGACACTGTGTGTGCTTATAAAAGCAGAGCTGCTGCGAATGAGACGTTGCAGCAGCGCAGCGTAGAGTGGCTGAGCGAGAGCTGCAGCCCTCTCCTTCGTCTCCGAACCGGTTCCTAACAGGATGAGTTTTGAAGCGTCACCCGTGGAGGCTCAGCAGTAATTGAATTGAGTTGCATCTAATCTCATTGCCCAGCTTCTTTGGTTGCCTGACTCTCATTAGGCTTCATTGCTAGACCTCCATCTCGCTTTCTTTCCCCCCCTCACTCTCCTCCTCTCATATCTTGCAGCCAATCTGCACGAACTCTGTAATTCAAAGAAATACTCTAATCCCTCTAAATCAAGCACCTTAGCATTAGCTGAAACATGGCTTTCAGCTTCAGAACCACAACACTAGCTACTCATTTCACATTATTGTTATTGCTTGCCTTTCAGTAATCTTAACCCTAAATCTAGTAATCTAATGAAACAGCTAAAATAATACGGCCATACCCATTTTCACATTCTGTCAATTTACAACCACAAACTTCTATGTATTTTAAGTTTTTGGGATTTTTTTTAAGTGGTGCAGGAGTTTTCAACTTTTTTCACAATTGCAACATCTAGAATGTGTTGTGTTTTATGACAAGTGAAGTCAGGTATTGATAAAAAGCAAAGCATCCATTTCTAAGTCTTTTGCAAAGACTCTCACCGGGATTTTAGCATGGAAATTGAATAGGCCATTCCAAGTTATTAACAGGCTTTGATTCACAACTTGTATCTGTACGTTCAGGGTTCTTGTTCTGCTAGGTGAACTCGATTCCAAATTTTCTCCTTCAATGGCTCTGCATTCGCCCATCAACTCTGACCAGTTTTGCTTTCCCTTCTTAAGCAGACCTGCAGACTGATGCTGCCACTACCGTCTCTCATCGTGGGGATGGTGTGTTCAGGACTATGTCCAACATTTTGCTCCACAAAGAGTGGCATGTAGGTCAAAATAGTTCACTTTTTGGTTTCCTATGACTAGAGCATTTTCTTCTATGTTTGCTATGTCTTCTGCGTGGCTTGTGGCAAACTACCAATTGGACATCTATTGGTTTTCAGCATAGGTTCCCATTCTTGTCTTGTCCACAGATTCTCCCATCTTAGTTGGAGATCTGACCATTTGCTTATAATTATTGTGGCTTACATGACAAACTTTGGTGACATTAGAAAGCAATTGGTTCCACTGGATTTTATTTATAGGAATCACAGTATAGGGATTTATTTATTTCAGAGACAAAAAGTAAAAACAAGAACAAAAAATGATCATGCCCAACTGACATGAAATTTTACATGATCTGTTCGAAAAGGAACAGGCAGAAGATACAAGGTCTCATACTCAACCAACAAAAATTGAAATTGTCAATATGAGCTGCACTACTTCAGATTTTTTTTATTTTAAAGACGTTTGAAATATATATTTATATATTTTTTCACTTCACAAATTTGCACCATTTTGTGTAATTATTCAAACTGCAGCACAAATCCTAATAAAACACAGAGAAGTTTGCAGATGTAACATGATAAACTGTAAAAAGGTCCAAGGGGTCTAAATACTTTGCAAGGTACTGTAAAAAGAAATGAGCCAATGATACCCTGAGAGTGTTACTCAAAAAACAAATTGGTTCACAATCAGCTGAAATCAGCAGCCTAAACCAAATAGCCTGAACCTACTTATGATGGATAAAAATCTAAGGGGTCACATATGACAGACGTGGAGCCAGCACTAAATGTGATAGCTCTCTGCTCTAATGTGCCAATGCTCTGGTAAATGGGGGTATCTGGCAGCCTGAAATGCCCTGTTGAGCACCGTCCCAGGTCTCACATGGAATCAGAAACAACTGAGCTGAAAGCACAGAGATAACATTTTGTAAAAGTAGGGTTGACCAAAGAGAGATGGGGACTCTGCTTTGCAGAGGTAATGCTATTACAATCTCTCCACAGAAGATATATTACAAAGAAAAAGAAAAACGATCAGGTAGAGATGAACTCCACATGCACCGTGTGCAAACCATTTACCTCTGCTGGTGTGTGGCCAAATGTATAACTTTCTGTGTCTCCTTTCGTTTTGGATTTTGGAAAAGCATTCTCCAAATTTCAAAGAAATTATTTCATTCTCAGTTGTTTTGTGGTGGCAGAGAGAAAATGTCTAAACCTGGACTGGAGCCAATAGAGTCATTATTAAACTACCATGTTTGTCTGAATAAAATTTTGTAAGTTAAACTAAGGTTAAAAGAACTGGGTGACAACACTGCTGCTTTATTAGGACAACCAAAGTTCAATGTAAAACGAAGCAATTTAATCAAAGCGTCAACATGTGCAATTTGAAAGTGAGGAGATTAATCAAAAACATATAAAGTTTAAAAAAAAAAAAGGATTCCTGGTATAATTTGTACATAAAAGAAAGGCCGCCAACGTAGCCCAAAAGCATGCTGCCAAAGCTTTGACGTGATACTTACGGCAGGACTGTAACCAGAACAGCTTCTATCCAGGGTGTTGTTCTAATCAACAAGATAGCAGCTGTAAAATCAAACAAAATCAGCGTGCTGTCTGTTTCTTTTACATACGCAGGAGAGATGAGAGGAGCATTTTCCCAGGTGAAAATCCACCCACAGACTTTGGGGAGCTCCTCGATATTTCCCTGGCAATTTTTGTTCCACTTCACTTACTACAAACTACGCCACACTTGTGTACAGTATGCATGGATCTTGACAAATAGAGTTGCGTATGTTTTTTTTTTTTTTAGAAGGCACTAATTAGGTTCTGCTCTCAAGTCTTTGCACAGCTGAAGCACAAAGAAAAATGTAAAAGGAGAGGAAGATTTTTTTTTCCTTAGTTTGAAATGATTATGGTTTATTGTTTACTGTTCAGGATTATACATACGTTTGTTCTTTCAGAGAAACAAATTGGCCCAGTGGCATACAGTAACATCAAAGCAATCAGCCTTCTCTATGGCTGCTTCAAGAAAAGGCCAGGGCACTTTGTTATAATGAAAAAAGGAAGCTCCCAGCTGTAATTTCATGGCTGCTGAAGCCAACACTAGGCAGGTGGTAAAATAGCTTTATACCAGGTTCAGTTAAGAGGACACTGCAAAAGCAGAGAGGTTTATTGTCTGCTTATTCTGACAGACGGTGGCTCTCATATCATGTTTTTTTTTTTTTGCTCAGTTACAGGTGCTTGACTCATAGTTTTTCAAGAGGTTACTGAATTAGATGGTTGGCTCTGCAGCTTTGACACTGTTTATTGGGCTGTCATTTTGGCAGTGACACCAGTTTATGTGTGCAAAATAAAAAGAGAAGGTGAATGCTGGTGAAGCATCACTTCATCCATATTTCTTTAATATTATTTTTCTAGTGCATTTTATGGCTTCTCTGATGTGCCCTTTCTTGTCAGCGTGTCCAAGCTGATTTATTCTCCTGATGCATGCATAATTTAGTTGTTACGAATTTGCCATGAAGGAGAAGTTCAGTAAAGCACAAAAGGCTTTACTGATAAATCACCTTTTGTGGAGAACAGGGTTGCACTTGTTTTAAATTATTTGTGTGAATTAATGTCAGGGCAGGAGCAAAATAATTGTTATAACAACTAGGAAAGCGGAAAATACGCTGCCGATTTGCCTTTTTATGAAAGGCATGTTTGAGTTTTAAAATGAAGTGAGGTCAACACAAAAAGAGCAGCGTCCTTTGATACAATCTAAATGAACTCCACCAATTCTGCTACTGGACATTCAGTACTTTGATACCCTTAAATAAAACCTAGAATGCCAAATTGCAGGGAGTTCCTTAATTAGTTGATAGAGCTTATCTGTGTCTCATGTAAAATCAGTATAAGTTCTGGACAAGACTGTTAAAGAACAAACAGCATCCTGAGGATCAGGAAACACGGCAGACGGGAATGAGCCAGAAACCGGTTTCAAGGTATACCACGATATGAAAAAGTCACAAAGTGTGTGCATCCCTAGCGCTGCAAGTTCAGGAGAGTCCCCTGAAATGCCCCCCACCGCTCTGTTCAGTCGGCTATATGGGAAAACTTTGACAACCTTAAGAAGACAGACGGCAACTTGGAGGAAGAAAGGTAAGGTTTATTTTGTCTTGAAATTAACAAGCTACCATTAGCATCAGCAATCAGTGAAAGAAATATCAAAGTTTTGCAGTATCACTGCATTATGACTACAATTCTAAAACGTGTTATTTTACACAACAATTCGGGCAGATATGGGAAGTTAGAGTTTCAAAATTAGCCTTCCCCCACATTAATATCCGTAGTCATAGTTCTCTTTGGAAGCTGTTTTAAATTACAGGTGTGATGCTGAAATTTAATTCCCCTTTAGCGTGCGAGTTTGTACTTGATTGCTTGATATTTGGCACATAACACAATTAAGCTATACTGGCCATCTAAATATATCATAAATATGTTTCCACTGCTTCCATCTAATACAAATCAGGTTATATGCGACAACAGTCATCTTTTTATTGACGTAATGTGTCATGTTGGGAGTTTTTATTGTGTTTCAGATTGTGATATGGAGTTTGATGTAATGGTTATATATCTAAATCATATGCACACATAAAGGAATCACGAGTATGAATGTGTGTATACAAAATGTGTGTCCAGCTAAAGTCCAGCTTAGGTAAAGCTACAGAAGCACTCTTTACTTCCGCCTTTCGATTGAACTTACTCAAACACACAACCCAACAACTCCAACACATCCATGCAGACAAGTGAGGCTACAATACCGTTATCATTTCAGACCGGTCCGTGCCTGGTCGTGGATAAAGTTGTAGAAAGCTTGGTTAGATAATAAAGCAACACCTTGCTTTGAGCATTCCTCAAGAGTAACTTTCAATCCATTTAACAAAGTGTAAACACAGCACAGCTGCAATCTGACCAAGATGTGACCATCCACCAAAACTGACAGGCCAGGAAAGGGGGGCATTAATCAGACAAGCAGGCAAGAAACCCATCTTAACTCCACTGGAGCTGCAGAGACCTACAGAGATTTACAAGTCATGCACTCCACCAATGTTTTTTTTTAATACCAGAAAACCATAAGTAGTTGCATTTTTCATTGTCACAAATAATGTAGGGGGACACAGTGAGGAAAGTGCTATGGTCAGATGGGACCAAAATGAAGCTTTCTGGCTTATATGCAAAATACTCTGAGTGGTGGAAAAACTAACACTACCCATCACCCTGATCACATCTTTAATTATGCTGACACACACTGGAGTAGGAATGCCAAACCACATTAATCTAATTAAAGATCCGACTTCATTTGAGTTGCCATCCAAGGCATTCGGGAGATAAGCAGGAGGCATTTATTGTAGGACTCTTTTGAGGAACAAAGACAACTGTCTCTAGATAGCCAATTAGAGAGGATGCTAAAGGATGGGGAACAAAGTTCACTTCAGATATTTACTCCCCCTGACCTATATCTGTCCTTCTCTTCTCCTCTCTGCTGCACTGTAGCCTGACAGAAAGCATACAGTTTTAAAATCCTCTTTTGTGCAAAGGATCCCAGAAGCTACGCAAAATCAAAGAAGCTACTTGTGGTCACCCTGTTGTTCAAAAGCTCTTCTTTCATCAAAATATTTTTTTTGACAAACGTGAGATGGTCTTTTTCAGTCCCTTGAATTTATTTATTTATTTTTTGCCTTTGTTGAATTGCAAACACTGACCTTAAGTGAGACAAGTGAGGTGTGCTTTTCCTTAAGGTATTGGTCTGGGTTTTAATGCGACATTGTCAAGAAATTATTAATGCACTAATGGAAGATTTTTGGCAAAAACTTTCACCACCTTTCCATGATTTCTACTTTTGCGAACAGTGCCTCTTACCGTGGTTCGCTGAAGCAGAGACAGTGATGGATGTTGCGTACCTTAATTGTCATCTGATCCTGAACTTATTTAAATTTGGGCATAACAAGTTGGTCTTCAGAACATTTAGTCTACTTCATCTTGAAAGAAAGATTTCTCATTGTTTGTTTGGGTTGGGTTTCTTTTGTATGGCTTTTAAAACTAAACACATCTTTCAAAAAGATATGGTAAATCACAGTCAATTTAAAAACTGAAAACTATTTTTTCACACTGGGTCAGGCTTGGTCAAGATAGTGCACCTTAAAAAAATGTATTGGATTGCCTATTGTATTTCTTATTTTCTTTTTCTTACATTTTAAACAAGAGAGTTTAAAATGTAAACTCTCTTTTTGAGAGCACTAACATATAGAGGTTTCACCCTATCAAATTATGAAAAATGTCAATATTTTGTGGAACGGATATAACTATTTATGGGGTCAGTAGAGACTTTTTTCTGCTTTCAAGTGTATCCTAACCGTTTCTGCAAATTAGATACATTGATCAGCAAAAACAGTTCTGTCAAACACTAGATGTTCTAGTGTTAAAGGAAATTTAATTAGATGCCGTAAAAAAACACATCTTAATGAATGTAGAGGTTATTTGGAGAGTTAGAGCTTGAATAAAATCAAACAGCGGTTACATCTTTTATAATACAATCTCACCTTCTCTAATACAGACATACAAATGGCTTTTTCATCCTACATTTTGTCTTTCCCTGCTTTTATTTCTTGTTCCTGCAAGTAATTTAAATAAATTCTGTGGACGTTTAAACTGAACATCCGACTGCATTGAAAAGAATCATTCTCTACTTTTTCCATTGCCACCATTTATTTGCTGTTTTAAACAGCACTGAGTTGTCATTGCTTACATTGTGCAAAACCCAGATTGACTTGTTTGATTTGGGTTTATGCAAAAAACTGTTCTCCAGAAGACAATAAAGGAGCTCCTAACATCCCTCAGCGCTTCTTATACAATGCAAACACACTCCTCCTGTGCAAAGTTTGAAATGTGAACTTTTTTTTATTTTTTTTTAACTGTTCGACAACTTTATAAGCAAGCTTGTAGAATATCTTTGTTGGCCGTAACATTTCACACATCAATTTGACAGAAAGTGCTTTTCTACTCTGTAGATATCTATATTGCCATCTGAGACCATATATTATGAAAATTGATTATGAAATCCTTATTTTACACATCTTGCTGTTTCAGGTGAGCTCACTGAAAAAAAAAAAAAAAGCATGCTCTGAAAATGGTTAAAAATTAAATAAGACTTCACGTGGCATTGCTTTGTCCAGATGCTATCATGAGGTCGTGACATGGTTGATCTGTCACCACTTGAAAGATAAAAGCAAATGATCAAAGCAAAGGGTCATATTAGCTTTCCCCTGCGCAACAGGCAGTCATGTGCTGAATTGTTTTCCTATGAGCTGCATCACAGTCAGAGTATTGATTAATGGTGGGACTGATGAAAACAGAGGATACATAGCTCAGCATTATTCTTAATTTGTCTCCAGTGCCTTCGTGTGGCAAGTGATATTTTGAGACAAGCCTAAATCATTTTTATTACAACAGTAAGTGAGAAGGTGGCATCTCCAGGCCATTGCCAAAAATATAAATAGAAAAGCCCTCCGGCCCTGTTACTTCCACAGTTTAAAAAAAAACAAAAAAAAACACACACATTCTCTCCAAAATATGCTGATAAACATTATTGGCTGGCTTTATTCTGTGGCTTCATTAGTTTGCAACTACTAACTGTACTGCTTATTGCTTTTGCACAAATAGAAGGGTTTTTTTGTTTGTTTGTTTGTTTGTTTTTTTTTGCTATGCTGCAACATATGTTTTTTTTATATATATATTTTTTCTAACAACAAATGAATAATTAGATCATTGTAATCAGAATTCAGGGACACTGTCCGATGACTCAGCCTGTGACACTGGATCTTCATTTTTACTGCTTCATTGTTACCAAAGATTCAGGATTATGGTGCCTTGCAAAGGCAACTAATGCTTTGTTACATTACAACAGCAAATGTCAAAGTGGTTTCAGTGGGACATCTGTAAACTATATCTGAGTCAATACATTGTGCATTCACCTTTTGCTGTATTAAGGGGACAAGTGTTTTGGGGGTATGTTCATATTTAGTTCTATAACATATGTTAGATATGAATCTACAGACTGGGAGGCGATAAACAAATAGCATATTGAATCTAACATCCTCCCTGACTGAGTATAAGCCAGGCCACTGCAGCTTTGGGTATATGTTGATTTTTCATATCTCATTGGAAGGTGAACCTCCGACCCAAACTCAAGTCTTTTGCAGCTTTAAAAAGGTTTTCTCTCAGGATCGCCCTGTATTTAACTCCCCATGTGTTAGCTTTTCACCACAAAAGCTTAGGCTGCTGCGTAGACTATTTCAAGCTCTGCCTTGGCTTTTTAAAAGGAAAAAAAAAACCTTATTGAAGATGTAATACATCTTAAAATTGTAGTTAAACACTTACAAAGATGTTTTAGCAGTTTGTCGTAGAAATATATCATTAGTGCATTTGCTCTTATGTCAACAGATGCCACATAAACACTTTTGTGAAGTCTGCTATATTTCTAAATTATTACAATTTCAAAGTTAATGTAGTTTGAGTAATGAAAGGAGGAGAACTGCTAAAAGCTCAGATGAAATGTGGCTGTAACATTGAGGCAGCCGTTGCTCTAGTTTTACTGCAACCGTGTTAACAATTCCCAGTTAGGTTTAGTGAATGCTCAGAGTGACACAAATATTATCCAAGCAGGGATCCATCTGTTTGAATGTTTCCAGCCATTTGCCCCAGATTTTGAAAAATATATATTTTTTTTTCATCCAGAAAATGCCTCTGAAAGGTCTTTTTTAGAAACGGAGGAAAGTTTTCACGACATAATATAAGAAGAAAAATTATTTTACATGGCAGCTAAGACTTATGTTTTAAAGTAAATTGAAAATCTGTATAGATGTTTTTGCACGAGTCATGCACTTGAATGATGCTCTTCTTTTAAGAGTTGCACATCTTCAAGAAGTCAGCATCACATCATAATACTTATTTTGACTTCTCTAAACTTACATCTCAATTATCACAGTCAAATGATCACACTTTCATCTTGATTTATTCCAAAACTTTTCACCTGAAAACATTTCGTTTGTCCAGGCAGACAGTCGGAAATTTCACTTGAGCGTTTAGGTGCAGATTTTTGGTGCAGCACACTCTCGCTGCTGCGTGGCACTGTGAAACTACCCACTTTTCACTAATCTGAGGTGGGCAAATTGGGATTTTATTTGATATTTTGAAAAAAGAGCGCCAAATCAATATGGAGTTGTGCCTATGATGGGTACATACAAACATCCACCTTGCTCTTTCTCATTTGTGAATCTATCCTGAAGACAGACTTTTAAATAGTGTTTTTCTTGTATTGCAACTTGTTTGCCTAGTAAAGTCAAAGCTCTTTAAGTTCAGTTTAATTGTACCAATAAGCAGCTGTTGGATTAGGATTATGAGTTTGTGCATGGGGCTGAATGTTAAGGACATCTTTAAGAAGTTAACAAAAGACCCTGTTTTATGGTAAGTAGTAGCTTAACAGACAGTTAATGAGTTGGATGCAGCCGAGGCAAAGACAAATGTTGTCAAAATGTTCAGTGGAAGAAGCGCTTTAAAAACCTCAGCACCGGTTCCTTCAAAAATTACTATGAGCTGTGCGACGCTGATATTCACATTAAGTGATCCGGAAAATTCAAATTTGTTTTTGGACGTCAAACAAACAGCACATTCTCTGACCCCCTGGTGATTTGTACAGCAATTCATCTTTTTCCAAGCACTTTGCTGCCGTCGAGGAAGGAAAGGTTGTGACTGCTGTGCAACAACAATCAGAGTGAACACAAAGACATACACTTGGGGGGGAGGGAGAAGACATAAGTGAAAGCTAAAAGCACATAAAGAAGAAGAATGGGGGGATGTGGGGATGGGAGGAAAGAATGAGGGAGAGTGACTCATAAATCAAGAAAAGGTGAGATTGCTGAATCAGGGTTGATTGTGCCTGGGAGAGACAATAAAGCCTGTAATCATCTGTCTCTGCTGCACAGACCTGGCAATTATCTGCCCATACCTGACCGCAAAAACAGAAAGGGCAGGATCCATCTACCTTCACCCGATCATCCCATATCGCTCCAGTTTTTAAGGGGAAATATGATGATGCAGACTGTAAGAGCAGGGCAATAGCGTTCCCCTTCACAGGGGTATCTGTAGAGAGAGAGTGTGTGTGTGTGTGTTCGAAGAGTTTCCTTCTGCTTATTCGTTCAGATATTAATCAAAGTAGAGGGTTCTGATAGTTGCTTTGGATCTTTCATCTCCCTCCATCTACATGCATATTAACATGCACACATAAGGAAGGTTGTCAATTCATTACCACAGATAAGAGGAGAGTAGTCTCTTATTACGACGGTGTAACACCGCCTGTGCAAGCTCCATTTGCTTCAGCTGCTGCTCTTCCTTTGTGACATCTGCTTTCAAAATGCTTCCGCATATTGGCATTTAGGATACAAATTTCCCCATCATTTTTCTCCAATACTTGCGAGCCTGAAGCGTATGGACATCGCTCTCTGACTGAAAGCGCGGCACAGAGGGCTAAAAGCATTTTTTTGCCTGTCCAATAACAGAGCTAAATGAATAGTGTGGCTGTAATTAATCTTTTCTATTGACTGAATAAAAAACCTCTTGGTACTACTCAGCTGTTTTCCCCTCTCTGTATTTTTCTCTCTAATAGGAGAGTTTGGAAAATAATTGCAAAGTTGCTGCCAGTGTTGTGGATGATCAAATCTTTTATCAAACACAAATTAGAAAGCAAAAAGGAAAATATATTTCAACAGGTGATTAGTGTTGCACATCCCGACCACAGGCTCATTTGCAATTCTCATGTATTTATTTATTTAATTCAATGCTTGTGTTCAGCACATCATAAATGTAGCCTCTCATGAAAAGGGACTGTGTTATATTTAGCTTTTATTGTTGTTTTCACCACTGTCCCCTCTGAAGATCTTGTACGTGGAAATTATTTTTCTAAACACGTCTCCCCGATTAATTTTTTTCAAGAAACATTTTCAAAAGAATAAGCAAAAGCCACGTTTCCATCAGACAAACAAAACACCAAAGCAAAACTGCCTGGCAATAAACTAAAGTCGTGCAGTCTCACATTCTCAGCAAGGCAAAGCTCTAACATAAAGCCTTCATTTTGTTGTTAAATTATTGTCAGGTGTAGTTTGATTCAAGATGGCATCTAAAATGTGATGATTGTATGTTTTACCCGGAGAAAATGTCACCTAAACAGGTAAGAAAGAAACTTTTAAGCCACGTAAAAGGACGTTGGTTTTTGCTCACACCCTAAAAGGGTCACAAGACAAACCTAGCTGAGTTCCTGTGAAACCTCTCCCACTGCAGTCTACATCATGGTGTTTTGTGTGATTTACAACTAAATAGTAAACACAGCAATCATTGCAGAGAGGAACAACTATTAGAAGTTCACAAATTCAGAAGAAGAGGAAATAGTCGTTGACAAGCTGCAGTGTCTCATTTTATTTTCCATGTTGTGGGAAAAAAATGAGAGCAGAAGGCATCAGTGGGACGTTCTCCTGCTGCACAGGACCAGAACCGAGCGGGCGGAGCTCGGTGTTTTGGACCGACGGTGCATACTTCCTCACCGCCTCAGAAAATTGCCATCCGGCTCTCAGGCTGAAAAAGCTTCTGGCAGATGAGCAGTCAAGGCTGTTTTGCGCATAAACGAACACGGCCACAAAATTCAGATCATTCACACAATAGCTGTGCATGCACAGAACGAAAAGTTTCCCAGGAGGGTTGCGACAAGACGGGACGGACGATATGAGGCCGAGAACAAAATGATGCGATTTTCATCATGCAACTGCGACCTTGAGGACCAATTTCTGCATGTCGGCCCATACGGAGCTTTTTATGAACCCCTTGTACTGATGTCTAAACAGTAAACCAATAAAAACAGAAAAAACACAATGTGGGAAAGTAAATGAAATGGCAAAGAAGATGGTGGTCTATGCATATGGGAAGAATGTTGTGATTTAAATGATAATAAAACTAAAAATTGTTTATTTCACTCGTTTATAAAGTAAGGGTAAAGTTTCCAGGGGGTCTTCCTTTACTTGGTTGGCCAAGACATGAGAGACTTCTAGGTTTTACCTTTGGACGGTTTTATTGGAAGCATTGATGCTTTGAACAGGTTTGAAAAGGATCACAGGGCTAATTAAAAAATCTCAACAAAGCTTTGAAAACAGAATTGTTAAGAGATTGTTGCACTTCACGATTCCCGGTCTCAGGACATTTGCGACATGTCTTCAGTTTCTTTCTCTACCCCGTTTCTCTAAAAAAAAATTACAAGTGTCCCAAATATGTAAAACATATGTGTTGTACACTGATCAATATGGATTCTGTGTTTTAACCAGATTTAAATGTTTTGCTTTATATAATTTAACCCTTAAAACCATTTAAGTTTAAAATACAGACACAGAAAAGTAGAATAACAGACAGGTTTTGGGGGGCGGGGGGTTATCTTGCCCTTTCCCTAATATTTTTGTTTTATTTTTGTTTTAGTTTATCAAATCAAGTCAACATTTGACTGAAAAAACTAGAATTTGTCGTCGTGGATCAAAGTGCACATCTCATCTCTTTGAGCGTGCAGATGTCGGCATGAAAAATCTGATCAGAGTAACAGATAAAAATCATTTGAAAGAATTTAATAACAGCGTATTGAATTGTCTGCCAGTTTTCCCCTTCCTTCAGAGCGAGTCTAAAAGGAAAACATGCACCCTTGAAAGCAGTTTCCCCCCCGTCACTCCTCTCTTGCTTTGGCCAGCAGTCAGTGTCCACGATGCCAGGGGAGCTGCACTACCTGATAAGCAAAGGTAGAGGCTCTCTGACACATCTGTCTGCTTGATGAGCCAAGTGTCAAAGCCCCCCAAAGTGCTGGATGAAGTGCATCAATAAACGACTTTAATCCCCTCCTGGGGCCAATGTCCTCCCACTAATAAGGGATCGTTTTACACCGCTGGCTGTAAGCAGAGAGGTAAAAGTGGCTTGGCATGCGCCTCAGCACGCGGATGTGCTCTACGCTGGGAATTGTCTGTACACAGGTAACAGGCTGTAAATCACAGGCGCCTGCTGTTGCTTTAATTGCCGGACTGAATTGGTGTTTGGTTCCTGTTTGTTTCTTTCTTGTTTTACCTCCCTCTGTTGCCCCCTTTTGCCATTTTGTTTTTTTGTTATTTTTTAAAAGACCATGTCTATTTGTCATCACTACCTCTCCATCTTTCCAATACTTCCTGCAGTGTTGAATTTCAGGCCATTTTCCTCTGATATGACTCCAGCTCTATCCCAGAAAGTTTCAGACACTACAGAAAGTAAAATAAAAAAAAAGAAAAAAAAAAGAAGAAGCACAGGGGCTGAGCAGTATTTGGTTGTTCTGAAGGACATGTGGGTTGCTTGCATCCGCAGGGGAGATCCAATGAGTGTCCTAGTCAGAGTGACCCTAATTAACCACACATTATCTACAGGCTGTGCAGAGGATTAAGGCCCCTAGCTGTGGACCGTACAGGCCTGGAGACCCAGGAAAAGAGGACTCTGCATGAAAACCCACTTCATACTCTGCCTCAAACCTGAATTTAGATGAAGGTGGGAATGTGAAACTGGACCTCAAAAGATCCAAGTAAGGAGGCAGAATGCGGAAGAGAAATGTGGCTGGGATTAAACGGTTGTATAAAATTTAAACATTTGCCTCTGTGTTTTCCATTCTTGCCTTTTATTAAACCTAAATGTTTTGTTATGAGGCAAGGATAACTCAAGGAAATACAAAAAAGCAATTATTAAAATGATAGTTTTATATATATATGAAAATGTAATCGTCCCAACTAGCCTAACACCATGTGAAAAAGTAATCACCTTCTTGTTAACTTGTTTACTGTGGCTAAAAAAANGATAAATCACCTTTTGTGGAGAACAGGGTTGCACTTGTTTTAAATTATTTGTGTGAATTAATGTCAGGGCAGGAGCAAAATAATTGTTATAACAACTAGGAAAGCGGAAAATACGCTGCCGATTTGCCTTTTTGTGAAAGGCATGTTTGAGTTTTAAAATGAAGTGAGGTCAACACAAAAAAAGAGCAGCGTCCTTTGATACAATCTAAATGAACTCCACCAATTCTGCTACTGGACATTCAGTACTTTGATACCCTTAAATAAAACCTAGAATGCCAAATTGCAGGGAGTTCCTTAATTAGTTGATAGAGCTTATCTGTGTCTCATGTAAAATCAGTATAAGTTCTGGACAAGACTGTTAAAGAACAAACAGCATCCTGAGGATCAGGAAAAATGGCAGACAGGAATGAGCCAGAAACCGGTTTCAAGGTATACCACGATATGAAAAAGTCACAAAGTGTGTGCATCCCTAGCGCTGCAAGTTCAGGAGAGTCCCCTGAAATGAACCGCTCTGTTCAGTCGGCTATATGGGAAAACTTTGACAACCTTAAGAAGACAGACGGCAACTTGGAGGAAGAAAGGTAAGGTTTATTTTGTCTTGAAATTAACAAGCTACCATTAGCATCAGCAATCAGTGAAAGAAATATCAAAGTTTTGCAGTATCACTGCATTATGACTACAATTCTAAAACGTGTTATTTTACACAACAATTCGGGCAGATATGGGAAGTTAGAGTTTCAAAATTAGCCTTCCCCCACATTAATATCCGTAGTCATAGTTCTCTTTGGAAGCTGTTTTAAATTACAGGTGTGATGCTGAAATTTAATTCCCCTTTAGCGTGCGAGTTTGTACTTGATTGCTTGATATTTGGCACATAACACAATTAAGCTATACTGGCCATCTAAATATATCATAAATATGTTTCCACTGCTTCCATCTAATACAAATCAGGTTATATGCGACAACAGTCATCTTTTTATTGACGTAATGTGTCATGTTGGGAGTTTTTATTGTGTTTCAGATTGTGATATGGAGTTTGATGTAATGGTTATATATCTAAATCATATGCACACATAAAGGAATCACAAGTATGAATGTGTGTATACAAAATGTGTGTCCAGCTAAAGTCCAGCTTAGGTAAAGCTACAGAAGCACTCTTTACTTCCGCCTTTCGATTGAACTTACTCAAACACACAACCCAACAACTCCAACACATCCATGCAGACAAGTGAGGCTACCATACCGTTATCATTTCAGACCGGTCCGTGCCTGGTCGTGGATAAAGTTGTAGAAAGCTTGGTTAGATAATAAAGCAACACCTTGCTTTGAGCATTCCTCAAGAGTAACTTTCAATCCATTTAACAAAGTGTAAACACAGCACAGCTGCAATCTGACCAAGATGTGACCATCCACCAAAACTGACAGGCCAGGAAAGGGGGGCATTAATCAGACAAGCAGGCAAGAAACCCATCTTAACTCCACTGGAGCTGCAGAGACCTACAGAGATTTACAAGTCATGCACTCCACCAATGTTTTTTTTTAATACCAGAAAACCATAAGTAGTTGCATTTTTCATTGTCACAAATAATGTAGGGGGACACAGTGAGGAAAGTGCTATGGTCAGATGGGACCAAAATGAAGCTTTCTGGCTTATATGCAAAATACTCTGAGTGGTGGAAAAACTAACACTACCCATCACCCTGATCACATCTTTAATTATGCTGACACACACTGGAGTAGGAATGCCAAACCACATTAATCTAATTAAAGATCCGACTTCATTTGAGTTGCCATCCAAGGCATTCGGGAGATAAGCAGGAGGCATTTATTGTAGGACTCTTTTGAGGAACAAAGACAACTGTCTCTAGATAGCCAATTAGAGAGGATGCTAAAGGATGGGGAACAAAGTTCACTTCAGATATTTACTCCCCCTGACCTATATCTGTCCTTCTCTTCTCCTCTCTGCTGCACTGTAGCCTGACAGAAAGCATACAGTTTTAAAATCCTCTTTTGTGCAAAGGATCCCAGAAGCTACGCAAAATCAAAGAAGCTACTTGTGGTCACCCTGTTGTTCAAAAGCTCTTCTTTCATCAAAATATTTTTTTTGACAAACGTGAGATGGTCTTTTTCAGTCCCTTGAATTTATTTATTTATTTATTTTTTTTGCCTTTGTTGAATTGTAAACACTGACCTTAAGTGAGGCAAGTGAGGTGTGCTTTTCCTTAAGGTATTGGTCTGGGTTTTAATGCGACATTGTCAAGAAATTATTAATGCACTAATGGAAGATTTTTGGCAAAAACTTTCACCACCTTTCCATGATTTCTACTTTTGCGAACAGTGCCTCTTACCGTGGTTCGCTGAAGCAGAGACAGTGATGGATGTTGCGTACCTTAATTGTCATCTGATCCTGAACTTATTTAAATTTGGGCATAACAAGTTGGTCTTCAGAACATTTAGTCTACTTCATCTTGAAAGAAAGATTTCTCATTGTTTGTTTGGGTTGGGTTTCTTTTGTATGGCTTTTAAAACTAAACACATCTTTCAAAAAGATATGGTAAATCACAGTCAATTTAAAAACTGAAAACTATTTTTTCACACTGGGTCAGGCTTGGTCAAGATAGTGCACCTTAAAAAAATGTATTGGATTGCCTATTGTATTTCTTATTTTCTTTTTCTTACATTTTAAACAAGAGAGTTTAAAATGTAAACTCTCTTTTTGAGAGCACTAACATATAGAGGTTTCACCCTATCAAATTATGAAAAATGTCAATATTTTGTGGAACGGATATAACTATTTATGGGGTCAGTAGAGACTTTTTTCTGCTTTCAAGTGTATCCTAACCGTTTCTGCAAATTAGATACATTGATCAGCAAAAACAGTTCTGTCAAACACTAGATGTTCTAGTGTTAAAGGAAATTTAATTAGATGCCGTAAAAAAACACATCTTAATGAATGTAGAGGTTATTTGGAGAGTTAGAGCTTGAATAAAATCAAACAGCGGTTACATCTTTTATAATACAATCTCACCTTCTCTAATACAGACATACAAATGGCTTTTTCATCCTACATTTTGTCTTTCCCTGCTTTTATTTCTTGTTCCTGCAAGTAATTTAAATAAATTCTGTGGACGTTTAAACTGAACATCCGACTGCATTGAAAAGAATCATTCTCTACTTTTTCCATTGCCACCATTTATTTGCTGTTTTAAACAGCACTGAGTTGTCATTGCTTACATTGTGCAAAACCCAGATTGACTTGTTTGATTTGGGTTTATGCAAAAAACTGTTCTCCAGAAGACAATAAAGGAGCTCCTAACATCCCTCAGCGCTTCTTATACAATGCAAACACACTCCTCCTGTGCAAAGTTTGAAATGTGAACTTTTTTTTATTTTTTTTTAACTGTTCGACAACTTTATAAGCAAGCTTGTAGAATATCTTTGTTGGCCGTAACATTTCACACATCAATTTGACAGAAAGTGCTTTTCTACTCTGTAGATATCTATATTGCCATCTGAGACCATATATTATGAAAATTGATTATGAAATCCTTATTTTACACATCTTGCTGTTTCAGGTGAGCTCACTGAAAAAAAAAAAAAAAGCATGCTCTGAAAATGGTTAAAAATTAAATAAGACTTCACGTGGCATTGCTTTGTCCAGATGCTATCATGAGGTCGTGACATGGTTGATCTGTCACCACTTGAAAGATAAAAGCAAATGATCAAAGCAAAGGGTCATATTAGCTTTCCCCTGCGCAACAGGCAGTCATGTGCTGAATTGTTTTCCTATGAGCTGCATCACAGTCAGAGTATTGATTAATGGTGGGACTGATGAAAACAGAGGATACATAGCTCAGCATTATTCTTAATTTGTCTCCAGTGCCTTCGTGTGGCAAGTGATATTTTGAGACAAGCCTAAATCATTTTTATTACAACAGTAAGTGAGAAGGTGGCATCTCCAGGCCATTGCCAAAAATATAAATAGAAAAGCCCTCCGGCCCTGTTACTTCCACAGTTTAAAAAAAAACAAAAAAAAACACACACATTCTCTCCAAAATATGCTGATAAACATTATTGGCTGGCTTTATTCTGTGGCTTCATTAGTTTGCAACTACTAACTGTACTGCTTATTGCTTTTGCACAAATAGAAGGGTTTTTTTGTTTGTTTGTTTGTTTGTTTTTTTTTGCTATGCTGCAACATATGTTTTTTTTATATATATATTTTTTCTAACAACAAATGAATAATTAGATCATTGTAATCAGAATTCAGGGACACTGTCCGATGACTCAGCCTGTGACACTGGATCTTCATTTTTACTGCTTCATTGTTACCAAAGATTCAGGATTATGGTGCCTTGCAAAGGCAACTAATGCTTTGTTACATTACAACAGCAAATGTCAAAGTGGTTTCAGTGGGACATCTGTAAACTATATCTGAGTCAATACATTGTGCATTCACCTTTTGCTGTATTAAGGGGACAAGTGTTTTGGGGGTATGTTCATATTTAGTTCTATAACATATGTTAGATATGAATCTACAGACTGGGAGGCGATAAACAAATAGCATATTGAATCTAACATCCTCCCTGACTGAGTATAAGCCAGGCCACTGCAGCTTTGGGTATATGTTGATTTTTCATATCTCATTGGAAGGTGAACCTCCGACCCAAACTCAAGTCTTTTGCAGCTTTAAAAAGGTTTTCTCTCAGGATCGCCCTGTATTTAACTCCCCATGTGTTAGCTTTTCACCACAAAAGCTTAGGCTGCTGCGTAGACTATTTCAAGCTCTGCCTTGGCTTTTTAAAAGGAAAAAAAAAACCTTATTGAAGATGTAATACATCTTAAAATTGTAGTTAAACACTTACAAAGATGTTTTAGCAGTTTGTCGTAGAAATATATCATTAGTGCATTTGCTCTTATGTCAACAGATGCCACATAAACACTTTTGTGAAGTCTGCTATATTTCTAAATTATTACAATTTCAAAGTTAATGTAGTTTGAGTAATGAAAGGAGGAGAACTGCTAAAAGCTCAGATGAAATGTGGCTGTAACATTGAGGCAGCCGTTGCTCTAGTTTTACTGCAACCGTGTTAACAATTCCCAGTTAGGTTTAGTGAATGCTCAGAGTGACACAAATATTATCCAAGCAGGGATCCATCTGTTTGAATGTTTCCAGCCATTTGCCCCAGATTTTGAAAAATATATATTTTTTTTTCATCCAGAAAATGCCTCTGAAAGGTCTTTTTTAGAAACGGAGGAAAGTTTTCACGACATAATATAAGAAGAAAAATTATTTTACATGGCAGCTAAGACTTATGTTTTAAAGTAAATTGAAAATCTGTATAGATGTTTTTGCACGAGTCATGCACTTGAATGATGCTCTTCTTTTAAGAGTTGCACATCTTCAAGAAGTCAGCATCACATCATAATACTTATTTTGACTTCTCTAAACTTACATCTCAATTATCACAGTCAAATGATCACACTTTCATCTTGATTTATTCCAAAACTTTTCACCTGAAAACATTTCGTTTGTCCAGGCAGACAGTCGGAAATTTCACTTGAGCGTTTAGGTGCAGATTTTTGGTGCAGCACACTCTCGCTGCTGCGTGGCACTGTGAAACTACCCACTTTTCACTAATCTGAGGTGGGCAAATTGGGATTTTATTTGATATTTTGAAAAAAGAGCGCCAAATCAATATGGAGTTGTGCCTATGATGGGTACATACAAACATCCACCTTGCTCTTTCTCATTTGTGAATCTATCCTGAAGACAGACTTTTAAATAGTGTTTTTCTTGTATTGCAACTTGTTTGCCTAGTAAAGTCAAAGCTCTTTAAGTTCAGTTTAATTGTACCAATAAGCAGCTGTTGGATTAGGATTATGAGTTTGTGCATGGGGCTGAATGTTAAGGACATCTTTAAGAAGTTAACAAAAGACCCTGTTTTATGGTAAGTAGTAGCTTAACAGACAGTTAATGAGTTGGATGCAGCCGAGGCAAAGACAAATGTTGTCAAAATGTTCAGTGGAAGAAGCGCTTTAAAAACCTCAGCACCGGTTCCTTCAAAAATTACTATGAGCTGTGCGACGCTGATATTCACATTAAGTGATCCGGAAAATTCAAATTTGTTTTTGGACGTCAAACAAACAGCACATTCTCTGACCCCCTGGTGATTTGTACAGCAATTCATCTTTTTCCAAGCACTTTGCTGCCGTCGAGGAAGGAAAGGTTGTGACTGCTGTGCAACAACAATCAGAGTGAACACAAAGACATACACTTGGGGGGGAGGGAGAAGACATAAGTGAAAGCTAAAAGCACATAAAGAAGAAGAATGGGGGGATGTGGGGATGGGAGGAAAGAATGAGGGAGAGTGACTCATAAATCAAGAAAAGGTGAGATTGCTGAATCAGGGTTGATTGTGCCTGGGAGAGACAATAAAGCCTGTAATCATCTGTCTCTGCTGCACAGACCTGGCAATTATCTGCCCATACCTGACCGCAAAAACAGAAAGGGCAGGATCCATCTACCTTCACCCGATCATCCCATATCGCTCCAGTTTTTAAGGGGAAATATGATGATGCAGACTGTAAGAGCAGGGCAATAGCGTTCCCCTTCACAGGGGTATCTGTAGAGAGAGAGTGTGTGTGTGTGTGTTCGAAGAGTTTCCTTCTGCTTATTCGTTCAGATATTAATCAAAGTAGAGGGTTCTGATAGTTGCTTTGGATCTTTCATCTCCCTCCATCTACATGCATATTAACATGCACACATAAGGAAGGTTGTCAATTCATTACCACAGATAAGAGGAGAGTAGTCTCTTATTACGACGGTGTAACACCGCCTGTGCAAGCTCCATTTGCTTCAGCTGCTGCTCTTCCTTTGTGACATCTGCTTTCAAAATGCTTCCGCATATTGGCATTTAGGATACAAATTTCCCCATCATTTTTCTCCAATACTTGCGAGCCTGAAGCGTATGGACATCGCTCTCTGACTGAAAGCGCGGCACAGAGGGCTAAAAGCATTTTTTTGCCTGTCCAATAACAGAGCTAAATGAATAGTGTGGCTGTAATTAATCTTTTCTATTGACTGAATAAAAAACCTCTTGGTACTACTCAGCTGTTTTCCCCTCTCTGTATTTTTCTCTCTAATAGGAGAGTTTGGAAAATAATTGCAAAGTTGCTGCCAGTGTTGTGGATGATCAAATCTTTTATCAAACACAAATTAGAAAGCAAAAAGGAAAATATATTTCAACAGGTGATTAGTGTTGCACATCCCGACCACAGGCTCATTTGCAATTCTCATGTATTTATTTATTTAATTCAATGCTTGTGTTCAGCACATCATAAATGTAGCCTCTCATGAAAAGGGACTGTGTTATATTTAGCTTTTATTGTTGTTTTCACCACTGTCCCCTCTGAAGATCTTGTACGTGGAAATTATTTTTCTAAACACGTCTCCCCGATTAATTTTTTTCAAGAAACATTTTCAAAAGAATAAGCAAAAGCCACGTTTCCATCAGACAAACAAAACACCAAAGCAAAACTGCCTGGCAATAAACTAAAGTCGTGCAGTCTCACATTCTCAGCAAGGCAAAGCTCTAACATAAAGCCTTCATTTTGTTGTTAAATTATTGTCAGGTGTAGTTTGATTCAAGATGGCATCTAAAATGTGATGATTGTATGTTTTACCCGGAGAAAATGTCACCTAAACAGGTAAGAAAGAAACTTTTAAGCCACGTAAAAGGACGTTGGTTTTTGCTCACACCCTAAAAGGGTCACAAGACAAACCTAGCTGAGTTCCTGTGAAACCTCTCCCACTGCAGTCTACATCATGGTGTTTTGTGTGATTTACAACTAAATAGTAAACACAGCAATCATTGCAGAGAGGAACAACTATTAGAAGTTCACAAATTCAGAAGAAGAGGAAATAGTCGTTGACAAGCTGCAGTGTCTCATTTTATTTTCCATGTTGTGGGAAAAAAATGAGAGCAGAAGGCATCAGTGGGACGTTCTCCTGCTGCACAGGACCAGAACCGAGCGGGCGGAGCTCGGTGTTTTGGACCGACGGTGCATACTTCCTCACCGCCTCAGAAAATTGCCATCCGGCTCTCAGGCTGAAAAAGCTTCTGGCAGATGAGCAGTCAAGGCTGTTTTGCGCATAAACGAACACGGCCACAAAATTCAGATCATTCACACAATAGCTGTGCATGCACAGAACGAAAAGTTTCCCAGGAGGGTTGCGACAAGACGGGACGGACGATATGAGGCCGAGAACAAAATGATGCGATTTTCATCATGCAACTGCGACCTTGAGGACCAATTTCTGCATGTCGGCCCATACGGAGCTTTTTATGAACCCCTTGTACTGATGTCTAAACAGTAAACCAATAAAAACAGAAAAAACACAATGTGGGAAAGTAAATGAAATGGCAAAGAAGATGGTGGTCTATGCATATGGGAAGAATGTTGTGATTTAAATGATAATAAAACTAAAAATTGTTTATTTCACTCGTTTATAAAGTAAGGGTAAAGTTTCCAGGGGGTCTTCCTTTACTTGGTTGGCCAAGACATGAGAGACTTCTAGGTTTTACCTTTGGACGGTTTTATTGGAAGCATTGATGCTTTGAACAGGTTTGAAAAGGATCACAGGGCTAATTAAAAAATCTCAACAAAGCTTTGAAAACAGAATTGTTAAGAGATTGTTGCACTTCACGATTCCCGGTCTCAGGACATTTGCGACATGTCTTCAGTTTCTTTCTCTACCCCGTTTCTCTAAAAAAAAATTACAAGTGTCCCAAATATGTAAAACATATGTGTTGTACACTGATCAATATGGATTCTGTGTTTTAACCAGATTTAAATGTTTTGCTTTATATAATTTAACCCTTAAAACCATTTAAGTTTAAAATACAGACACAGAAAAGTAGAATAACAGACAGGTTTTGGGGGGTGTGGGGGGTATCTTGCCCTTTCCCTAATATTTTTGTTTTATTTTTGTTTTAGTTTATCAAATCAAGTCAACATTTGACTGAAAAAACTAGAATTTGTCGTCGTGGATCAAAGTGCACATCTCATCTCTTTGAGCGTGCAGATGTCGGCATGAAAAATCTGATCAGAGTAACAGATAAAAATCATTTGAAAGAATTTAATAACAGCGTATTGAATTGTCTGCCAGTTTTCCCCTTCCTTCAGAGCGAGTCTAAAAGGAAAACATGCACCCTTGAAAGCAGTTTCCCCCCCGTCACTCCTCTCTTGCTTTGGCCAGCAGTCAGTGTCCACGATGCCAGGGGAGCTGCACTACCTGATAAGCAAAGGTAGAGGCTCTCTGACACATCTGTCTGCTTGATGAGCCAAGTGTCAAAGTCCCCCAAAGTGCTGGATGAAGTGCATCAATAAACGACTTTAATCCCCTCCTGGGGCCAATGTCCTCCCACTAATAAGGGATCGTTTTACACCGCTGGCTGTAAGCAGAGAGGTAAAAGTGGCTTGGCATGCGCCTCAGCATGCGGATGTGCTCTACGCTGGGAATTGTCTGTACACAGGTAACAGGCTGTAAATCACAGGCGCCTGCTGTTGCTTTAATTGCCGGACTGAATTGGTGTTTGGTTCCTGTTTGTTTCTTTCTTGTTTTACCTCCCTCTGTTGCCCCCTTTTGCCATTTTGTTTTTTTGTTATTTTTTAAAAGACCATGTCTATTTGTCATCACTACCTCTCCATCTTTCCAATACTTCCTGCAGTGTTGAATTTCAGGCCATTTTCCTCTGATATGACTCCAGCTCTATCCCAGAAAGTTTCAGACACTACAGAAAGTAAAATAAAAAAAAAGAAAAAAAAAAGAAGAAGCACAGGGGCTGAGCAGTATTTGGTTGTTCTGAAGGACATGTGGGTTGCTTGCATCCGCAGGGGAGATCCAATGAGTGTCCTAGTCAGAGTGACCCTAATTAACCACACATTATCTACAGGCTGTGCAGAGGATTAAGGCCCCTAGCTGTGGACCGTACAGGCCTGGAGACCCAGGAAAAGAGGACTCTGCATGAAAACCCACTTCATACTCTGCCTCAAACCTGAATTTAGATGAAGGTGGGAATGTGAAACTGGACCTCAAAAGATCCAAGTAAGGAGGCAGAATGCGGAAGAGAAATGTGGCTGGGATTAAACGGTTGTATAAAATTTAAACATTTGCCTCTGTGTTTTCCATTCTTGCCTTTTATTAAACCTAAATGTTTTGTTATGAGGCAAGGATAACTCAAGGAAATACAAAAAAGCAATTATTAAAATGATAGTTTTATATATATATGAAAATGTAATCGTCCCAACTAGCCTAACACCATGTGAAAAAGTAATCACCTTCTTGTTAACTTGTTTACTGTGGCTAAAAAAATATATTTTCATTTTTATTCCTTTTGGAAAACTAAGTTCAATTTCACTAAAGCTGCCAGATCTGTAGAATCAACAAAATATTCAAAAATAACATCTATGACAACATAAATAAGCCTTTAGAGGTCTTAAAATATGATCTCCTTGTGTTTAAATTTATTTTAAACTGTTCGTGAAAATTTCTTCATGGTCTTAAAACGTGACAAAAAAAAAGCTAAAAGAATAAATACTTTTTCACAGCACTGGCTCTGCTGGTCAGGGCTTTTCTCTATAATGACTAAATATAGCAACCCCACTTCACAATGCACGTTCCCAGGAAAACACTGTTTCTGGCACGCCTACAAAGAGGAAGAGATATTTTGACTTCGTCTGTCATCTCCTGGAAATCTCCCTCTCCCCCCGGCAAGGTGATGTTTGAACAAATTGAAGCTACTGTAGGAGGAGAGGATCGTCTTTCTACTGAGAGATAATGAGCTCATTTCCCCGCCTGACATTAGAAATCCAACAAATTAACACTTTCCTGTGTTGACAGGTTGTCATGTACACAGCATCCACAATGCAAGGCAATCTGGGAACTTGCACAGAGACCCCCATTGAAGCAACACAGTGAACGACTCCCGCAGGCCGCCGGAGAGTCTGACTTCGGTTGGAAACACTTTAGTAGCAGCTGTGACATCCTCATTTCAGTTGAAAGACGAGCCAATATCAACAACACGATTAAAGAGGAGATTAACTGGCATCAACCAGTCAACTGTTAGACGGATTCAAATGCTATAGCTCATAAAAGTGCTATTGCTTTTAGAGGGGTAGAGTATTACAAGGGTGATGGTTTGCAAGTGAATGCATTTTATATTTTCATAACACCAAAATATTCTATTAGAGAGTTATAACAGTGCAACTCTTCATAAGGCTCCCATGAGGTATTACAGAGCAAATTTAAACTTTCCATTATCCTGCTACGCACTAGCTTTATGGAGTCACTGCAACACAGTTCTCCGCTGTAATTCAGTCCGTATGAGCCCGGCTCAAGACTCTTCAACTTACCTCGATCGGTGTCATAGAGGTAAACAAACTTCTGCCACTTGTAGTAGGAGAGCAGGCTGAGCACAGCGCCCCTCAGGGTCGGCCGCATCTGGATGACAAACTGCACCTCGTTATCGGTGGGGTAACTGGGCGTGACAAAGGAGGTGTGCAGAGCGCCGCAGAAGGAGGTCAAGGTGTTCATGGACTTCTTGTCGTAGAATCCGAAGATGGCGTACACCCCGCGGGAGAACTGGGAGCAAACTGCAGGGACAGCAAAGCGCAAGAGGACACGCGTCAGCATGTTTTCACTTTTGTGAGCTTGAGCGTCGACACTTCAGGCTGGAATCGTTCTTTATGTGGCAAACACACAGCAGACTGAAAAAAAAGGGGTCATCTGCATGTAAATGCTCTTTGTGCGCTTGATAACTCAGAGACGACTAATGAAAAGAATGGAAGTAAATAAACACACAAATGTAGATGCTCACAACATCGAGCTGTGACATTTTCCTTATTTTCTATTTAATGTCTTTCAGGGTGCATGTGACAATCTACAGTGTCTTGAAAAAGTATTTATGCCTCTTGATTTGTTTTTTTTTAATCATTTCTCACATCCCACCCACAAATTTCAACATGTTATATTGGAAATTTATGTGACAGACCAATACAAAGTAGTACATAATTGCAAAGCAGATGGAAAATTATTTTCAACATTTTTGATAAAAAAAAAGAAAAAATGTTGCACATTTGTAATCCCCTTTACTTTGTGACCGCAAATAAAATTCACCATTCAGTGAATAGACATCGCCTGTAGTTCATTGTTTTCTGAAAGCCTCAGAGAATGACATTTAAAGCTGGATTGTGTGAGAAAACACTGCTTCATTCACTTTGTAAAAGTGGAAACATTATGACTTAATAGCTAACATAAGTTTTACTGTTTTGGTCTTAATTCAACATAGTATATGTGGCAAAAAAACAGTGATAAACACTCCCTCCCTACTCTAAAAACGGATATGGGTTTGTCTTTTTTTTTGCTGGCCAGAGAAAAGAGAAAATGGATAGAACTAAAAACAGGGAATTATTATCACATGAAATCCCTGTACTATAAATGAAACATGTGGCTATGTAAAAATGTGACACACAGAGAATTGAGAATACTTTTTCTGCAGAGCATTATAATCCCTAAAGAGTGCCGATGAACCTTTTTGTAATTAAACAAGAATCAGTGCCACAGATGATGTCAATAAGATGAGTAATATCTGATTTTATTTTCATTTTTACTTTATGAGATTTTCTAAAGAAAGCATTCATCATTACGCCGCAAGGACTTGAAGAATCTTGGCTGAAAAGACTAAAAACTCACGACGACCGTTTGATGAATAAAACATTTCATAAATCAGCCTGGAAATGACAGTACCAAACTGTCACTCTAAGACAATGCAATATAGTTTTGAAGATTAACATTTGTAAGTGAATTCTGTAACCATAAAAAGATATAAAACTTTAGGCAATTTCATAAAAATAATAATAATAAAAACAACAACAATTTCTTAAATGTTTAAATACGCAATGCAATTTCAAGCACTGGTGTATAGAAAACGGAGGTCAAAAGATAAATGTCACTGTAGGATATGGTAAATGTTAGTCATCTGGTGACGTCCAAATCAGTGCACTGCGTCCAAAAAGACAGCCCGCTTTCCCACAGGATCTGCTGATAAAGGCTGCAGCTTGTATGTTGGGAAAGTGGCAGGCAGCGGATAGAAACGTCACAACATTCAGTGAAAGCTTCCAGCTCCAGCTCGAAGCTCCCAGCAGTTATCTCTCTGCTCCCTCATCCAAAGTGAACAAGTCGCTGCGGTATTCACAGCAGCTGTGAGCGCTGCTGCTTCCTGTCCCCGCTTCAGTCGGCTCCCTCCAAAAGAGCTGCGAACGTCAACCCTTTTCACCTCCAGTAAAAAAAAAACAAAAAAAAAAACACAAGGAGTGAACTTTCACTTTCAGCAGTCTCGTAAATAATAGCTGTCAGTTGTGGCAGGTTGTGGCAAGTGTTTAATGTAACAAGTGTCATCAAATCCAAGATAGATCTTTTTTTTTTCTTTACACAGGCCAAATGAGTTTGAAAAAAAAAAAAAATCCCTAGAAAGTTTTTAAAAAACGATGCTTAATTGGGTATTTACTTTCAGAGTGAGCATAACAAATAGTTTATTAGTTTTGACGTTGTCTGGGAAAAAAAAAAAAAAAAAAAAAAAAAAAACTCAGACAATCCCGGAACTGTGCAGCTCAGTAAAATGATCCATTTTCTTTGTCAGAAAGAGCTTCTGGCATTTCTTCAGAGGCCACAAAAAAAACAGTTTGCGTATTCATCTTGCACTCTAGTGAGACAGCATAAATTGCTAGGCTTGAACAGCTTCCATTAAGTCAGAAGCCATTAAGGTGTAAACTAATATTAAAAGCTACAGGTGTGTTTTGGTTGCCAGCTCGATCATAAACATATTCTGATTGACTCTCCAGTTTTCCCGCTGGGTAATCAAGCATTCTCATCACTCTTAAACACTTTGAATATTACAGTTCAGCAGTTCAGTTTACAAGGGGAGGGGGGGAAGGATGGCTTCATCCAATCCTGTTTGATGGCTGTTTCAAATATTTGTTTCTGATTCCCTGGTGGATATTCAGTTAGGCTACACAGTGAGACATCGCTTCGACTCCTGCCTTAAATAGGGGGGTGTTAGTAACAAACAGTCACAGAGGTGACAGTTCTTATTTTATGCCCTCTAATCAGGCTGACGATACTTCTTTATTCTCTCCCCGTGGGGGTTTTCAGCCTTTGTGATTGAATGTGCAACCCCCCTCTGATGCGCAAAGAACAACATGATGGTGCTCAGATATTTGGCTCTTAAGCAGAGTTGCTGTGCGAATGAGAAATCTCATCACTGGTGTGATTTGCCGCATCTCCTTTAATTCTGTTCACTTTCCATCTTTGCTCAGACAAGGACCTCTTCCAAAGTATTCCTGATCTCTGTCTTTCTCTGTCTTTCTCGCACATGCACACAACAAAGCTTCTTGATAAGTGAATCAACAACCCGACTGCGGCATTGTGGGTAAGGGCTGCAGGGTGAGAGGGACAATCTCCCAAAGTGAACGGGAGCCAGTGAGAGCTGCAGCCCCAGTCGAAACCCGGCTTCCTCTGCACTTCCTCTTAATTTGGGCGAGCACTGACATAAGACCTATCCTACGGGTCTAGATCCAGCAACTCCTTTATCTTGGCTGAAGCTGTCCTGTGCTTTTAGGGTTAACCTTTGAGCAAGCCCAGACGTCGTTACCAAATAATCCCCTGTTGAAACCCTTTGAATCCCCTCTCTGAGACGAACTTATTCTAGTGGAAATGTTTTGGGGGCTGCTGTGATTCCAAGAACAATGCTGTCTTGAATAATCTGAGCTCAATAAAGATTGTCTCACGGAGGTGACATCTTGCACAGACGCATTCTGCTTTTGTTTTGCGGGCTTAACTCCGGTCGTTTTCTTTCCAAAAGACATGCCTGCACCCTCTCCTCCTTTTACGCAACCCATACCTAACTATTGCTGAAGGTAGTAAACAATCTTGTCTTCAGAATCTGCCGCTGCACCTCCGCCTTTGGAGTCAGCCTTAATGAACATCAATTGTGCCTGCTTATACAGCACCAGGGGGCTTGTTGTTGTAGCAATGTGTATACGTTGCGCTATAGACCCTACTAGAGTTATTCTACCACTACATACAATTAACGGGAGCAGCGATATTGATTTTTAGTAGAGCACTTTAAGCTTGGTGCAGAAGGCTCTTGTTTTTTTCTCTCTCAATCACTACTGGACAAGTTCCAGTTAAAAGCAAACATATAAACGGCCGTCTTCAGGGCTTTACTGCTTTTGCTAACTAACAAACAAGCAGGTGCATGGATGGAAATGAAAATAAAAATGCATCCTTCATCCAGCTGAGGCGGCTTGACGTGGGCAATGGCTTTCTGCCAAGATAAGCATGGCTTGGCAGACAGCCATGACGCAAGAAAAGTTATCCATCTATCATTGGCCCCGGAGCTAGTTTTCCACTGCTTAATTGTATGTCCAGTCAATGGGAATGGGCGCTCCCTGTTTAATGCACTGTGTAAGCACTGCAAAAAAAGTAATAACGATATTGTTTTGCAATGCAGGTGCCTAATAATGTTGAAGTTAGTGCCTTATTAGAAGCTAATAATTTGCCCCAATGATAATAACAGACTGATGCTTCGAGTGTATTTCACCACGCCTCGCTCAAAATATTAAACATTTTACCATTTCAGTCATTAACTAAATAGGCTTACACTGAAAATAACTTGAACATGATTTGAGATTTGCGAAGTCTATTTGCAATATCACTTTCAGTAACAATATATTCCAAATGTACTATTATCATAGCATGCAATGACTGCCCAGATTCCAACATGTGTTAGCAGCTGATCATTAAAGATCTGCCTTTGTCATGTTTTAAAATGCATAAAATAAAACTATAATTCTCTACTTCTCTCATGTTTGGTTATTGTTGTTGCCTTTGATGTTTCTACACTGCAGCCTTTGGGTGGGGCTCATGTTGACACCCCAGAGTGAAAACCACATGTCTGCAGAAAACCATCAATCTTTTTCTCATTTGTAGTGATGTTAATCCATTATTGTCTTCAAAGTATCCAACTCATGGAAACAATCAGCAATACTAAGTTTTTGTTAGTCTGATTTACAGCTTTCTTCTGTGACCGATTTGCTAACAGGACCAATTTGCAGCTTTTAGGAGCTGCAAGCTGGTTTCTGGTGATGTCCAGAAATTAGACCACACAAGACGCTGAAAGGTGTTGGATTTTTAATCAGGTAATCAGGTTGATGGCTCGGGTTACCTATAAAAAGAGAATTATTCCAAATTAGTCTATGATAGCCCCCAGTAGTTTATTTTTATCTCACACAAGAAACTGATAGTAAATTGTTTATGCTTTATGTGGGTGTTAACCTGATGGTCTTGTATCTTTAGCACTGGAATTCCTCCAGGCCTGAATTATTACCCAACAGGCTGAGTTAATGTAATGTTAATTTATCTCAGTCCTGACAGAAGGTGCGCAGGTCATGATCTACGCTGAGCAACACTTTATGGGATTATGGACTTTTGTAGTGGAGGTTATGTCATTTCTGTTCTAGTTAGATGTCACAGAAGGAGGAAGGTTGCTGTTCATTTAGGGAAACTGAATTTAGGGTTGTTGCAGTGACTTTCTATGGCTCTCCACTCTCTCAATCCTGTTGGTTAGTTATGGACCGGATGCGTACAGAACGCTCTGCAGCGCAACTTAAAAAAAAAAAAAAACGACACAAAAATAAATAGAGGACTCACTCAACTCGGCTTTCTGTGAACATTACGGTTTCTCATGCAGCCTCAGTGGAGAAAAGAGACGGGGGCAAAAAAGTTACACTTCTTTAAAAAGCAGTACCTCACTGCATTTAGCTGAATTACTCAACATCACTGCTAGGCTAACAAGTTAGCGGACGTGACGTCATACGGCTACCTGCAGCGTCTGAGGAATCTCCGCTAATGAGATGGTGCATGACACATTCAGGTACAGCTAGAAAATTAGAGATTCTAAATGTCAAACAACCTCAAAGTGGTTCAAATATGTTTTATTGTGAAACATGTTGTATTCTAGCATTTCTAAACCATTTTCTGTTTATATTATTGCATAATCGATCTATCCACGCACGGGCAATGTCTGGTTAGTATTTTTTTTCCAAGTAAAAATAATAATAATAATTTTAAAAAAAAGCCTCTATTACCATCATCTTTAGTCACCGAATATTTTAACAGCCTCACATTTCTACTGTAATTACTATCACCTACACCTTTGCCATATTGTGAAGAGGTATGCTACCTTAAAATCTTTTTCAGTTTTATCTGGTTACATCTGCAAACTGTATTGAGATTTCATAGACCTTCACAAATTCATTCATAATGGTGAAGTGGGGAAAAAAATGATAAAAATTAAAATCCACAGAATGTGGCGTACATTTGCATTGAGCACCATCTACTCTGATACCAATAAATTAAATCCAGTACAACCAACCATCTTGAAAGATCACAAATGAAATGGAGCTCATGCGCAAATTCAAGCTGGAAAACTTCTGCCTCACCTGCTCCACCCAATCGCTGCGTCATGCTTTCCGCCTCCTACCCCAGCGCTGGACCTGGACCCGGCGTGTTCAATCATTAATCAATCAAGCTCCGCTTATAAGGATCCACGCCCACGCCAGCAGCCGCTCTCCAGGTGTGCGCAACCCACCTCCACCCCCTTCTCCACCAGCATCATTCAACTCTCCAGGACGTCATCCTTCCTGACCTCCACCACCAGTGTCGGGCCTCGGGGGAGAGCATCCCTAATCAGCGTTGGGGATGTTCACCCGAGTTCACGGCAAACAGCGCTCAAATCTTCTGCCGGGGCCCGAGCGCCAAAGAACTGTTATTCATTTCTAAAGAATTGTTATTCATTTTGTCATTAAATCCTTTAATTATCTTTTCTGTGTCTGAGTTTATCCAGATTGAAGTGCATCCGTAATTTAGTCTTAGTGATCTAGTTGTTCTGAAAAAGCCTCAAAGGTTTATTAGAAAACATTAGCAAAACAAACATCATAAAGACCAAGGACCAAAGCAAATGGGTCAAACAGAAAGTTGTGGAGAAGTTGCCACACTTTTCATATTGTTTTATCTACAAAACATTTGAAAAGCTATGTATCCCTTTTTTTCTTTTTCAATTTTGTTGTAACACAATTACAGTGTATTTATGTTGGTTTAGTACAGAAATATCCCAAAGCCAATGCAGTAAATTTTGTAGTTATTACTTGAAAAAAAAAGTGGAACATTAAATGGTTATACTCTTGCAAGGCAATTCAAATTTTTATACATTTCTTGTTTAGAAAATCAGAGATCTAAAGTGCATTAGATATTAGTGATGTCCTTGAGATTCTTGAAGATGTAATGTTAATTTAATCTTAGAGTCGTTTTTTGATAATCACTAAACGATTTTGTGCTTCGACAGGTTCTAAAAAGCAAAGCTAGCCATTTTTGTTGAAGCGACTAGCTACGGCATTTTAATTAAAACTCATACAAAACACTATTCATTGTGGTGCGAGAAGTAGCACGCAGATAATCTCAATGAATGTATGAGCAGGTAATTTTACTGTGTAATTTTGTAGCATTACTTTCCCCAGCAAGAGCGATACTGATCTCGATTAAATACTGAAAAATGTGATCTAATCAGCAATTAATCTTCCTTAAGCTGGTGGGCTTAAATTAAAAAAAAACGGTGCACGGAAATAAAGATGACCAATTTGCTTTTACTCGGTGCTAGTGGGAAAAGATAAAGTGCAGGCTATTAAAACCATGAATACTTGTAAGAAAAAAAAAGAGAACAAGGGTTGCTTTTTATTAGATGAAAACTTTGTACCTTTTTGTTGTTACATTCAGTTGCCGCATCACTTATTTCCTATTAATGTGAATTTATAGAATAAAATAGGAAGTAAGACTGAACTAGAACAGAAACTTCTTTCATTAATATGAAAACAAAACCCCTGAGTAAGAAAAAAAAAAAAAGCCGGCTTCATGCATTATCATATTTTAAACAAATAAAGCCATGGATCAGAATTATTATGCTCCGAAATGTACACCGTTTATCACTTTGTAACAGAGTTGTCCTCCTCTGCTGCACTGACCCTCCTCTCTTCCATCACTTCAGCATCTCTCTCTTGTCTCGTCTTCTTTACCCTCGCCTCCCAATTTGACCTCTTATTTTTTTCTCTCCTGTCTTTTGGCCATCTGGTCATCCCCCAAAGCACACATCCTCTTCAGGCCTGACAGTCTTTCTCTCCACCTGAGTGCCTCTCACTTTTCTTCCTCTCTCAGATTGTTTCCCCCATAATATCGCTCGGCTCCCATCAGTGGAGCGCAGATTCACGCCGGACTTCGGCAGAAACAAAAATAAATAAATAAATAAAAAATTGAGCGGCGCGGTGTGGTGGAGCAGAAGGCGCTGTGCAGAAATGCCCTGGCCTCAAGTTTCATCTCTTAGCAATTAAATAGGAATGAAATAAATGTTACGGTCCGGCTGGAAATGAAGGCAGCCGAGCTGCTCTCCAACTCTGAAGAAGTTATGTATCGGCTAATATGATTCCGGGAGCATCACCTGGAATTTCAATAAGGCTAATTTTATTTAGGTCGGACGACCATGTGCATGTAGACAAAGTCATTACAGAGGCCTGTTTTTGACTGAGTGCTAAACAACACACCACATATCCCTCTCATCTGCTCCTTCTCTTTTCTGTTCTCCTTAATCCTATTTTTTCCCCTTTTCTTTCTCTGCAGCTAAGTGTGGCTCTCCTCCCCCCTCCTCCTGCAGCAGGAAACCATGCATCCCATCTCCAGTTCACTGGTCAAACACACAGTGCCGCCCTCATTCCCTTCTATAATCAGGACACTCAGTAGCGTACGGGGATGTTACATTTCCAATGCATCACTTAAGATGGCTGACCTGGTGTGCCAGTTCAGAGGGAAATGTGACGTCTTCCAGGCACTCTGGGCTTATTCATGAAACAGATTACGCATTAAATAAAGGCATTCATTTCAAAAATGTATGTATAACTTTTCAGACTGGTGGTGATTGGGCCTCAATGCTCTCTCTGGCACAAAAGAGGCTTTGGTACTGGAGCCAGGAATGGTTAACATCAACGATGATCGTATGGCATTAGCTGTGTTTCTCGCCTGTGTCACAAAATCCACGTTCTCACTTTCCCGCTTTGGCTCAGCTCCTTCCTTTCTCACGTTTCCTCCATTTTCTGCCAACGTCTCAGTCTCTTTCTCCCTCTGGTCCGCCTCACTGCCGGTTTCTCCCACTCTCCCCCGCTGCTCCCATCTAACTCGCCTACATCAGGGCCCGCCATTGCTGCTCGGAACTGAAGGAGGAACGCTGTCACAAGGAGATCTCTTGTAAGTGCCCAAGGGGATTGCATCAGCTCTTGTCATACAGAGACATGAAGTGCTTCAAACTGTTAACTCAAATGGCAGACCCAGATTCAAGAAGTACTCAACCGCCGCGATGCCGTGAGATGATAAAGGCAAGCTGTTCCTAGTCCTGCTGAATCAACTTTGAATGATCTGATCCGCAAAAAAATCACACCAGTGCAAAGGCCAGGACAAAGTGTGGGAATGCTAAGAATAAAGAATAGCTTAGCTTTTATTATCTTGTACCCTTCTGGAACGTAGCAATTTGTTATTATGACGACACTTATATTTAGCATTGATTGAGTTAAGGTCAAATGAATTATGCCTTTGGATAAATGTCACACAATATTATAATTAAAAAGGTCTGGCAAAGCCGAGTTCTATCTTTGATTGCATAATCCATCTCTTTTACTTGCAAAGTCAAATATGTCCAGAAAGTTGTATTACAATATGGACGAACACTGCAGAGACTGTTAAATAAAGTCACACACTGTAATAACTTTACACGTGGTGGTGGTGGCAGCAACATGCTGTGGGGCAGTTCTGTAAGAAAACATGTTTATAATTTTAACAATCTTAAGTACGGTGGAGGACCTGTGATGCTGTGGCCCTGTTTGTCTTTCAAAATCCCTACTAACTCCTTCTAATTGCATAGTGACTTTATGTATTATGCTCAGCAGTGTTTGCGTATTTTATTTCTATATTTTTACTTATTTTTTCTAGTTACACTAACTACTCTACGTAGAGCCAAATTTACAACATGCATATAAACACACGATGCACAGTCTGATCTTTGGGTTAAGCTTGCCCCAGATAGAGTTAGGATCAGGCAGGAGGCTGGACTCAAACATTTGATCTAAAATCCAAAAGTGTTGTGTTTAGGTCACTTTCTGATATGTATATATATTTTTTTTTTTCGTCTTGCCTAAATTCCGACAATTAACGGTTAGAAATCGCTGTTCTTTCGACTTTTGGCAATAAACATAAAATCAAAGCCAGCAGATGTTTTGCAGGTGATCACATCTAAAATTCACTTTGCTTTTCACAGAAGCTCCGACTCTGTACAAGAAACTCTGGATTTGACATCTGCCCCATGCTCAAGCTGCCAGGTTGTGAATTCCCAGCGCTCGGTGCCTCATCTGCTGTTTGGGTTGGAAAACAAGCACAAGCAAGTCACTGGTGTATTCACATCTGTGTCTGCATTTTTTTATTTTTTTTTATTTTGCATATATGCGAGTGCTTACCTGGTGACTGTATATTGGACAATAGAGTCTGGCCTGGTGATGCTTTCAAGCTGCAGTTTCTTTGCCCAGAAAACATGAAGGAATAGTTACTGTCAAAGTTGAAACAAACTTGCAACGTACTTTGGGCAACTTCTACGTAATTGTGTGTCGTTTTTAGCAAAATTAACTTGTCATCTAAATAAATAAAATAACATACATTTGTAGAAATCTGACAGCCAGAAAAGCTTTGAGATTGGCTTCTACTATCAACTATTGTGTTCATTTCTAAAGAAAGATTTCTTTTAAATCTGTTTTTCACCTGTTGTTTGACTGAACAAAGAAAAGAAAGTACTTCTATCCATTACATGTAACATGAGAATCAAAAGAAGTACGAGGAGAGACAGGATTATAATACATTATGATCTCATGTTTTCAGGCATGTAAGTACCAATTTTCAACATCATCATCTTCATCATCATTAATTGTTTATGATAACATATAATGTAAGTAGCTCTTGGCAGTGAGTATCAATAAAATGTAGAATAAAAATAAACAAAAACATTCTGTTGGTCCTTCTGCCCAAAGTTTGATTATTTTCTATATTTTAAAATGAGCTAAAACAAAATGAAGAAAGAAAAAAAAAAACATAGTGTCATGCCAGAAACATCAAGACGCCTATTTAATTGAACTTAAAAAAAAAAAAAAAAAAAAAAAAAGTCTCATCTGGTGTTTTATCACTTTTCCAAAAGAAATGATGTGGAACAAATGTTCCTTTTATTTGAGTCGCTGTGGTCCTATAAGCAATCTGTTCAGTAAATGGTTCATGCTTGAATAAAGAAAAAGACAAACACTTGCACTTTTCCTTTAGGTGAATAATAAAATTTCCAGCATTAGGTCTGCCCACTGTCTGCGTGTCAAATCTTTCGTTTTCCCGATTAATGCCACGACACATCAAAAGTTTTCCCACTTTGAGTTGCAAAAGACAGAAAATGTGCCATGAATGTGAAATAGACCTGTGGAATTGAGACACAAAGGTCAGCCTATGTGCATGTATATCTCAACACACAAGACTTCATTTCCTATTCTCTTTCCTGCTTTGTGCCTCGCAGTCCTTCAGCCGTCAGCCTCCTTTGCCTCTCCATCTGCCATTTTGCCGGTACAGTCAGGTACAGGCGTCTGCTGAGCAATCCTCAAGGGGCTCTGTGACTCAAGTCCGTCTCCTTCAGACAGATATTTTCCCCTCTGTGGTCTTATAGTAATGCCTTTGTATAAAATGGCTAAAAACACTGCATGACACAGACAGCAAATAAAGAAAAAAAGAAAGATGTTTGAATAAGGGTGCATCTCAAACATTTAAAAACACAAAACCACTCCAAAAGCGATGTGGTCGATCTGCAGAATAATCAGTTTGATAAGACTCCACTGGTACATTCTGCATGCCCCTATTCTCTGCATGCCATCTCCTTGACACATGCAATTAGGACTGTCTGTGTGAGGAGATAACAGACCTCACCCCTTCGGCCCTCGCTTTACCTCCGCCATGACACAAACAGAGATCCCATCCTATTACAGAGTGCAAATAACCTTTTCTTCAGCAGGCTCATGCAGTCCACTATTTGCTGCAATGCAGAGGGGAAAAAAAAAGAGAGTGCTACTGAACTTGTCTCATCCCTTCAAAGTTGATCACCCTGCTCACCTGTCATCACAGTTTACACTGAGGATGGAGGCTAAACACTGACCTTTCCGGTTTTAGCGGTGTGCATTTTTAAGGAGGATTCAGCAGAGTATGAAACATGTAAGGCTTATGATAGTCTGTAATTGGATTTCCTGGAAAAGCTGGTGACAAAGTCCCTCACACACCACTAATCCTCCCAATTGCCACTGCAGGCGCAGAGCGTCCTCTTCTTTCTAGATGAATGTGGAGGAAGTGCAGAGAATGGTCCACGAAGTGAGGAAGAGCACGGACGAGGGCGAGGGATGCGGGTAGCGGCACAACTGCTTAAGGGCAGATACTTTTCTGAGTGTCACAGGAGTCAGGCTAATCACCACCTATGAGGTGGGAGAGAAGTGATCAGAGGAAGCGGAGCGCCAAGGTCCACGAGAAAAGGCGAGGAGTGAGGCGAAGTTCAGCCGTGTCACGCTAAAACAGCAAACATTCAAACTGTTGCTGTCAGAAGTGTTGCTGGCCTCTGCCATCACAGCAGGCGGGGCAGATAAGCTGCGCTGAATCATAAGAGACAGTTCACCTTAAGGCTGCCTTTGAGAGTAAAAAGATGCAAGGGGAAAACAAATCTCAGCCCCATCAAAGAGATTAAAGCAACAGCTTAACAAGATGACACTGAAATATTTGATTCAGCTGTAAGACTGTTGATCTGAGCGAAAGGTTCACGCTGGTATATTTTCTCTGCAATGTCCTGCACACAGCCGACTTGTTTTGAATCCAGTTCATCCAACAAGAAGAATAGCTGTCAG
>NW_006799965.1:3575346-3596412 GCF_000485575.1 Poecilia formosa | reverse complement strand
TTACAGGATCTAATACACACTAGTGCCATTTGTATATTTTGCTTCAGTCAAAGCTTCTCAATTTTTTCTTTTCTCCAGCAACAAGACAAACTTCAGTCTAAATTTGATACATGTTGAGAAATTGTTTAAGTAAATAATTGGCAGGCTGTGGACGTTATATTTTGATCTAATGAATCTGGATGCTTTCTTTCTAATCCAGTTTACAACATTTACAGAGAAAGAGAGAGACTGCGACGGCTGCTGCAGCTTCTTTTTTACTTTACTTGTCCTACATCACCCAGAGAGCAGCTAAGCCGATCACAAAATGTGGAATTTGAAAAGACGTACAGGACTCACACATGCCACATTTTGCAAACTCGATTTTATAAACACTCAGATGTCAGGAAAGTTGTTTGTTTCTTCAGCAGAAAAGTTCAGCAACAGCTACTAGAATAAGACTGTCAAAGGATGGCAAAGGGTATATGTCTGGAGATGCTCATGACATAAATTGTCACAGCAGCTGTCCTGCTGCACGACATTCGATAAAATTCAGACGTTGCCTGATATTTGTCACAGGGTGGCTTCGGACTTCACGTTGCTATTTACTGAACAATCAGCTCAACAGTTAATGGATAACGTTCAACTTTTTTCATTGCAGCTATGAAGTATGGCTCAAATTCACATCTAAAGCAATGTGTCTACTGCACAATTACATCAAATCAGGAAGAAGTATGTATCAATCCTGCCACTGAGGACATTCACATAAAAAAAAAGCAAGCTACATGTCACTGAGCAATTTTCAGCCTAAATCCCGGTGACAAGGCTGCATTTTAAAACAGAAACCTTAGAGGACCGTTGTCTACCCCGCCATTTGTCGCTTTGTGACAAATCGCAGAATAAGTCAAAGAGGATGGTAGATGGGATCGCATGTTTAACCTTGAAGGCATCACTTCAACATTTCCCTTTTTTCTGCCTCGGCCTCAGCGCAGGCGTGGTTAAGTATGTAGAGTCCGACATCACTTTCCATCTTATTAGTGCCCTCGCTGAGACGGTGCGCTGTTCCTGAATGATAATGCTTTAGAAAGGAGGAGAGAGATTGAAATGGAAAACAGAGGACTTACATGGCCCTGTGACAAAGTGACTGAAATGTAACCTCTTCACATGCCACCACCTCCGATGGCACGCTCTTAAAGCAGATTTCATTCTTGCTTGTTAAGATTTTCTCAAAATAAATAAGTCGAAGTAAAACTTATATTAAAACCTATACAAACTCAGACATCTAACAGAATAAAATATTGTTGTGTTTTTGTTTGATTAGAGAATAAAATGATGAATTGCAGGTTACTAATGTGAAATAAACCTTACTGCTAATTACCGGCTCTTTGAATCCCTAAGATGTAACTTAAGAGGATTAGAGGTGGTTTTTTTTATATCCGCTACCTTCAAACTAAAACATTGTTTTCTCAAAGCAATCTTTTTTTTTTCAAGCTATAATTACAACATTGGTATGTGGAATAATAGTAGTGGGGTGTTAGTTGAACTCAGCAGCTCATAGACAAGAGATGCTCTAGAAACAAAGATGTGATTTACATCAATTAGGGGTCTATGGTGAAAAATAAGAGAAAATCCCTTTTTAGTTGTGAAATATGTTACTTTTATTGTCCCATCAATCTGTTTAGTTATTTTCACTGGCATAGAATAAGTGTTACCCTAACGATATCTTGCCAGGTTTGTCTGTGTAACGTTTGTGGGATTTAAACATGACCAAGCCCTAACCCTTGTCAAATAAAGTGGAAATTGGATGTTAATTTGCAGTGTATAAAGTTGCACAAGTCATGTGTGCCACCAAGGTTCAAAATTAAATACTTTTTAACCAGTCAGTGTGCCACTAAGAGTTTTGATGCCACCATCATCTCAGCCTATTCAAGCGTTTGGAATACAGAGCTGAGTAAAACATGGATTAAGTTATGTTCAGAAGTCAGATTAAAAATGTTTGTGAAGTGACGTTTCAGGCGGGTTTAAATTGCAACTTTTGGTTTTTGAAACATGCATGTTTGCATGCATGGCATCTCATGAAGAGAAATGTAACGGTGGACCATTATTTATTTAAAGTATTATATCTTCATTTGCTGTTCTGTGCTCAATGATAGGTGAATGTCATGAAAAAAGCAGGTGTCCTAAAATCGAGTTGTAGTCTGGCTTACGAGAAAAACCTTTCCTATTTTCAACACGTTTGGAACAGAAAGAAACTGTATCAAACTACAGGTATGTTCTTGATGTGTCACTTAGGCTGGGATATTTAACATTGATCACATTGCCCTATTACAAATTCAGTCACAAACTAAAAATGTACAAGCCACAGCCCGGACATATGTTCTTAATATTCAGGAAATCAATTAACTTTGTGGGTGTTTATTATAAATGAATTATTTTCTATCATGGTACTGATGGAAAGAAATCTGCAAGGGACTAAGGTGCTGTGCAACATAGCTGCTACAGATATTTTGTTGAGATTAGCTTTTTATTTCCAGCCACAGTCGACTAATGACAAGATGCACACGGGACCAAATTTGAAAGTGTGAATCAGCTTCCATGATGGAGCTTTTACTCAAAATAAATAATGTGTTTTGTCATTTTTGCAGTCGCCTTGTTTTTGTCTTATAAATGGGCTTGTCAAACCCAAGGCTTTTTGTCAACATGTACATGGGCTGACTTGGTTTGCTGAACTACTGGGTTTATTTTTAGAAATGCAGCTGTGCACTCAAAGACTGCTGAGATGTGTCAGGATACCAATATAACTGATGACCTAAAGTGACACCACAACAGCTTTTTTCAGGGGCATTTGCAATATACAACCTTTAGGAAGGTAGAAAATGACTTGCTTGCAGAGCTCATTATGGATTTTGGATGTAAAACAACACGCTGGCTGCGAAACAACCACTTAAGTCCTCTCATGGAACAAAAGTGTTCATAACTTGTAAATATTTAATTCAGCTACAGGGAGTCCCAAGGCCAAAAAAGCATTACTTAGACACAAAGCCCTAGAAACTGGAAGCCCTGAAATGTTCCTCAACTTTTCATAAACTTTGGCCCGAAGAGAACGATTTTAAATTTAGGCTTATTTCTATACAAAACACACAAAATCAATCCCAGTACAGCTCAGAGATGGGAACAGACAGAGCAAATATGACCGCCAGCAGGGAAATTTAAAGTAATTGGAAAAATCATAAAAATATATATAGTAATGGCAGAGTAGAGTAGATGTTTGAGAAATGTACAAGACTCTGAAGAGTTCTTGAGTGACGACGTTGAACAAGAGTTCATCAGGCTGTCAGATACCCCCCAGAAACACTACTGGATATCTGACTTTTGTTTCAGTAGTGAGTTTCATCAGCAGCTAAGCCATGTTGCCACAGATTTTTAAGGCATGGTTATAAAAAAAAAAAAAAAAAAAAAAAAGCCTCTGTGGCATGAGCATGACAGATCTGAAAATCACCTCAAGCTGCGTCCAGTCCTTATTCAGTCAAGTTGCCTGAGAGTTCAGCAACATCTATTTGTGACTGTATAGTAGTAAGCTGTATTACAAAAAACTACAAAGATGGACCTGAGTGGATTGTAGAGAAACTTGTGCAATATTTAATATTATGTTTAGCAGCAGCATCATCAGTATTTACTTCATATATATACTGCTCAAAAAAATAAAGGGAACACTTAAACAACACAATATAACTCAACTATGACCTGCTGGAGGTCATTTTTGTTTGATTTTGTTGTCAGCACATTCAACTTTGTACAGAACAAAGTATTCAATGAGAATATTTCATTCATTCAGATCTAGGATGTGTTATTTGAGTGTTCCCTTTATTTTTTTGAGCAGTGTATTTTTGAATAATCAACTCTATGCTAGGTTTAAATGAACAATCTCTACTTTCTTCAATACCTGCTTGACAGCAAAAACTCTTTTTATATAACATAATAAATACATTGAAACATCAAGGGGATGCAAAGCAGAAATACCATTTGGTGGAAGACACTAAAAGGTTGCAGACCAAATTATACATTTTCTATAATACTCACTGGAACATTTTGAAAAACGCAGCCTATAATTTTGAGCATATTTACTCAATGAACAAAAGTATCTCAGGTTAATCTCTTTATCTCGCCGCCATGCTTCTCTCTCTTCCTTTATAACCATCACAAAGCTACTGAACTTGTGTTGCTTTTCATTATGTTCTAGCCCTGTTAGGATGGCAAAAGCCATTGACGTACAAGAAACAATTTCCACAAAGGCCTTTGGAATGAATCCACTCCCTCACTTGCTGATGCGTATTAAGTTTGTCACGAGTCCAGATGAGGTTCTTCTTTCTGATCTGAACTCGTCAAAGGGAATAAAGCTGCTGCAGGACAAAGAAAGGCATGACAAATAAAACAAGGGGAAGGGGCGGTTGATTATAGCATGATGGACAACTTCAATATTTTATCACAACAATCATGCATGGACACGCAAACACGGACAACGGCCTAAGCGCATCCACCCACGGGTTTTATGTAGCCATGTGTGAAAATACAAGAGCCACACCACCGCAGTCTCTTTGAATTAACTTTCAGATGGAGAAACAGAGGATGGTAATGGTTGAAAAAGCACATCATGTTCACTTAATTTTTTTTTTTTTTCCAATGGGGGGGCCAGTGAGCACTAAGGACAGGAGAGCAGCAGTAAAAAAAAAAAAAAATCTAAAGCAAGGCTGCCCACATGTACATCATCTCAAAACAAATGACGATTCTTCGGTGGCCAAGCAGCAAGACGAGTCGAAACAGAAATGGAGCTTTACAGTCCTCTACAACAGATTCTAAGCATATTACTCATGGCTGTTTGGATATTGTCCTAGTCTTTACAGCATTCATGCAGAATTGATTAAATCCATGCATCCTCCGTGAATCAGTGAGCAATCTCACTGAGCTTGCTGCAGTTGATAAACCCAACTACAGTGATTTCGAAGGCTCAGGTTCTGTTCCTCCTCCTCGCCGTAGAATATCTCAGTTTCTCCATCATTAGCAGTTTAAGCCACGGCAACAACAAACCTCTTTGTGACATCGCCGAAGCCTTTTTTTTTTGTATTATTATTTTTTATCCTGCTGCAGCCACAGCTGCAGTAATCGCATGAATTCTACCCCCATTGCTTTGGATTACGCCTTTTATTATAGAAATAAAGTTCAACGTTAACCGTGGAGGCTATTCCTGGCACAACTATCTTATTTGCATCTTTATACCACTGCAAGAAATATGCTAATATTTTTCCTCTTTTTTTTTTTTCCTTCTTTCCCTCTGTGGTAGAGCGCCCAATCGCTAGCTTCACAAGGTTATGATGCTTCAGTGGCCCGGCGACTGTGAACTGTCACAAGCAATCACTTATGATGGAGCCCTTGTTTCTGCACAGACATGCTGCTTTGGCAGGGGCTTAGCCAGCGACTGGCTCTCTCGAAACAGGCCAGAATAGTGCAGATCAATCTGCTCAGCCGGCAGATGGAGAGCTGCAAGCTGGAAGCCCCCGTCGCACTGTGATCCAATATTTACAAGTTGAAGAACTACATCGTGACACTCCCAGTTGGTTGCTTTGTATTCATCACAACACACCCGCTTCAGTTTTGGCTGCCTTTAGCACAGAAAGCACACAGCACAAAAAGGCAAAGAAAATCGATAGGCTGATGATGTATAGGCCAAAAAGATTAAAATGTGTTTTTTTGTTGTTGTTTTTTTGAGGATGTTTGGAAGAAATAGGGGGGGAAAAGAAAAAAAAAAAAAGCTGCCCGACCTTGGTTAGGACGATGTGGTCTGCAGCCTCCCACTGAGGAAGACAATATAAAAATTCCTCTTTTTTTCTTTTCTTTAGGGCTCAGTGAAGTCAGAGCAATGCAGTAACCTCTAATGAAGCACAATGTGCATGTGTTGTTCTGACTCAAGTAAAGGATTACTGATTCAGTGATTACGGGTATTATAGTGGAGTTTAGCATGGGGCTAGTGTGACTGGAGAAAGAGGACATGTTAGTAACTACCTGATCTGAGATTTCTTGGACAATCTTGAGTAAAAAAAAAAAAAATACCATAGTTTCAAAGTATCACAGTTTTTAAACAAAAAATTTAAACGGCCTTGTATATTATAATCTATTTGCTTCGACCTAAAGAAACAAACAAAAAAAAACAAGTATCCCTTTGGCTGCAAAAATACATTACCACACTGAGAATAATATATATAACATTCATCCATCGCCTATACCCGCTTATCCTTGCAGGGATGCAGGGGGCCTGGTGACTAAGTCCAGTGGTCATTGGGTGAGAGCCGGGGTTCACCCTGGACTGGTCACCAGTCCATCACAGGGCAAATATCTCTAACATTTAAAAGTTATTTTAATAGAAAAACAATAGAAGACTCAAGACATCTTGTTGTTTTCAAATGGCTTATTGTTCAGAATATCATACCGCTGAATTTACCTTTCTTCGTAAACATGCGCAAAGCACAGTAGCCTTCATTCAGGCAGTCATACATGCAGTGGAAAACCGTGACAGACTGAAAAACATCGTCTGTTCTGATGAGCTTTGGTTCAAACTGCAAAGTTCAGATGCGAGGGTTTGCGTGAGCATTGTTCCTGGACATGTGCGTCAATTTGCAATAGTGTACTTATCTATTTGTGGCTACATACAGCAGGATAATACACTTTGTCACAACCCTCAAATCCTCTTAAACTGGTCTGTTGAACGCGACATTGGATTCCAGCAATCACCACAGCAGCCAGACCCTAATCCAACAGAGCACCTTTGGGATCTGGTGGAACAGAAAATTCCACCAGAACTTTCTGAGCCAAAAAATATCACAAATGTGCAGTCAAAAAAAAATCTGGGGTAACTTTACATTAAGTCAACATGGATCTCTGAACGTATCCGACACCTTTCTGGCCACTAAAAACTAAGGCGGTTCTAAAAGGAAAAGAGGACAAACTAAATACTAGCAAAGGTGTATTTAGTAATATGACCAGTAAGTATATATATATATATATCTACATATACAGGGTGAAGTGGGGCACATACAGAAATAATAGTAAGTATTACAGTAATGGGTAAAAAAAAAAACAATGGGCAAGAACACTGACTGGAAAGAGTCAGGGTTTTAAAAAATGCTTGTCTTTCACTCTCTTTGTACTTTAGTGCCATTTCAAACCTGGGGCGGGAGGCTAAATGACATATTGAAATAAGAAATGTTCTCGGTCGCAAGAACACAACCCACTGTGCTTGAGAGGTTTTGCTCAGTGAGAAAACAAAATGGAAAGCAGCCATCACACATATTCGGACAGCTGGCGTGAGACGAATAGTTTAAAAAAAAAAAAAAAAAAAAGCTGCTTGGCCCTCTGTTTGCTTCACTTTAAATGCACAACAAGTGGTGTTTGTTCCTTATCAGAAGCAGCTTTTTCTTTGCACAGAGAACAGCGGCAAAACCTGTTTAATGCGCTGCAAGGATTTTGTGTCTCTCCAGCCGCGTGGCCCCCCCACCAGTGTGTGTTGTTGCTTTTTCATATACTCTGCCTGCTGCTTTTCTTCATCACAGGGCCGTGTTGATATCATCTTCAATAAGGGAACATGGACTTATCCTGTCATTGTTGACTTATAGTTCAGAACCCACCTCGTTATTTGAACAGCGGTGTGCAGATGGGCAGAGCAAATATGGGCTGTCATGTTACATCATGTCTGCTGGCAAAAAAGGGAACTTGACGTAGACTTGGTGTAACGCCGTTGCAGCAAAGCTCAAATATCCATAATTTTTCAGGATATCGCACCTAAGTTTGCTAATTTCTGTTTTTTATGGTAACCTCAGGTATTCAAGTGAGGCACAAATAGCTTTGGACACTGCTCATCTAGAGCTCTTTCTTTTTTTCTTTTTTTTAAATTAGCACAGTATATTTTTTTTAATTATCTTAAAAGGCCCCAATTTATATAGTACAGTGTTTGCCAAACCCATTGGCACCTCTGATGTAGATGTGCAAACGGCCTGACTTAAAATTTCTTATTTCCCACCTATTTGAGACCAATAGGTGGGAAAACATCACACATTAAGAAATAATTGCTACTAGCTTAAACAAAATCATTAGTGGTGATTTCTACCACAAAGTCATGAGATGAGACAAATAATGAGCTGAAGGGAACACCGCTGGGTTTGTTGTGATGCTGCGGGCCAGGATGTTGTTAATGACCTCTGAACAATATACTTATCCAGAAATGATTGATCAGACTCTAGATTAACCTTCTCCCATGGTCATCCTGATACTAAGACATAAAAGGTAGATGGGATGTACATGATATGTAGCGTTTTATCTATTCTGGAGGACCCCAAAGCACTTCACTTTACATTCACCCAATCAGTCATTCACCCATTCACGCACACACAAACAAGCCGAGGGTGGCAAGTTATTGGATTGTAGCCACAGCTACAAATCCTAAAGAAGACCTCTGGGGAGCTTGAGGTCTGTAAAAGAGGACCGATGAGACTGAAAAGTGAGAAATATTTTCTGGAGAATAGTCAAAGATCCCTTCATCTGTATGTTGCAAACTTAAGAATTATTTTAGAAGAAAACTAAATACTTGCACAAAGTATTAGCGGTAGAGGTGCTAATAATTTCACCACAAGGGTTTTTGTTCAAAGCAATTACATGTACTTATTAAAATGTAATATTTTTTCCCCACTTGGCTGAATAATTATACTAAAAATTGACATTTTAATTGTTCAACATTTTTTCAAGTGTGACTTTACGCTGTTACAACAAAAGAGGAATTTATTTTTAGTTTTTCCAAAACGTCCTTGCCAGTGCTCTTGATAGTTTTGCCGTGTAACTGTGGAGCAAAAGTAAACAACTTTGATTAATGTCGGTCTGCCAGGACATTTCAAGTTAATTATTACTTCTTAATCCCGTTTAATCTCACTTGAAATTCTGTGACATTTCATTCAGGAAACCGAGCAGAAAGGGGATCAATGGGGACTCCTGCTCAGCTGGCATGCCTGCAAATTTTTTTTTTTTTAATTTAAAGATATGATGATGTTAACTGATCTTTAAAATCAACCATTTCCCACCGTACTGTTTTCCAGTCAAACTTGATAGCTGCTGAAAATGGCGAAATGCCCTGCGTTTGTAAGAGATGCGCAGAGAACTTGAGCCAAGTGCAACAGCAAGAGAGGAATAAACGTCGTACCAAACAACATCTGCCGGTATCGCAGGGTCCAAGACAAATAACTCTCCGACAGCAGCACTTCTCCTTAGGTTGGGTTCAAGAGGATCTTTGATATTCTGATTAAAAATTAATTGTGTTGGATATGCCTAGCAGTGTGTCGTGTTTTTGTATTTTGAATCTCATTACTGCCTCTGTTATGTGCCTAAAATAAAAAATTATAATATATATATATATATATATATATATATATATATATATATATATATATATATATATATATATATATATATATATATATATATATATATATATATATATATTTAGAAGAAATGCAGCAGAGGGCATCTCATGGCCAGTAAATTAGGTCAGAAATATTGTTTTCTTTGGAGGCTTGGTCCTTGGGGTGTCTCTAGCCTTTTATCTGTGGAGCTCAAGGAAAAAGAAAAAGAACTTTCTCTCATGTAACCATATAAACATGTAAGGATGTTTGAAAAACTTATGGCTAATTTTGAATTGGATATTAATTTCCTATTTACCTAAAACTCTGTGAGACGTGAGGCTTTGCTATAAATATAGTTGCAAAGCTGCTTATGTGCCTGGTTGTTCATCCTGTTTGTCCGTGTTCCCCAGTGATCAGGGGTGGTCTGGCGTACGGGACTACCGGGAATTTCTCCGGTGAGCCGATGGGTTGGTGAGCCGATGGGTTGGTGAGCCTGCGGTTTAGCCGTCGAGCTCACGCCGTAGTCACGCACCGTGCTGTTGTTTTTGCGGCGCCGCTTTTTCTCAAACTATGCCAAATCAAATGCCTTCTCGACCTCTCCTCCGCTCCATTCAAGCTCGTCGTAGATTAGCTAAGTGTGCGGCAGCGGAGCGGACCTGTAAAACACATGAACGAGTGCTTCGGGGCCGGTCGGCTGACATCAGAAAAAGAAATTGTTCAATGAAGCCCGGCCTGCAAAAAAAAAAACCCTAATTTGTCCCAACTAGTGCCACGTAAATAAAATCTACCTGTTTGTCCAGCTCAGAGATGCACAGTGCAATGGCTCTGGCTCATCATGAAGGGCCAATGTTGTAGGGGGGGGCTTGAGCAGAATGTGATTTAGGGAACCATCTTAAAGAAACATCATCAATGCTAGCTTCAATTGGCCAAGCTTCAAAGCAGACAGTGATAATTGGTCATTATTTACTGAGATGTAATTGTGAACAAAGTGAGCTCAAACCCAAAGAAACCGATAGCACCAGACTGTAGCTACGGTAACATAATAGTCAAAATACATTGTGATTATTCTTTGCACTTTCACAAAGTAAACTTGCCAATTAAATCTTAAATGTACATGCATAACTATTTAAAATATTTTAATTAATCTTTGATAAAACTTCTAAACATAATAGCATTCCATTCTCAATAAACAAATGTTAAAATTCTAGCTCTACGATCAATTCAATCATTGATGGTGGGGGGCCTCTGAAGGTCTCGGGGCTCTAAGGAGCTACTTAGGGCTTTGTTTTGGACCGGCTTTGTCATTATGTCTGTTCTCTACGGAACATAACCTGACGCTATAAGGAACATTAGATAAGTCCACATTAACTATGCAGATGTAGCAGGGAACGTAAGCTACAAAACATGAAGGTGGTGCTGAAAAGTTGAGTGATAGAACAAGAAAAACCTCAATGAAAGTGCAGAAATAAATGTACAAACTTTTGACCTGTTTGGTGGTCCTGCCTCTAGTTCTGGGTCTGGTATCTGCTACCTGACATGTAGTTAGATTTGATGTTATAGCTAATATTATAGGCTATGTACGTATAGGTTGTACATTTCTCATTAAAATTTCAACAGAGCATTAAACAGGTGGGGCCAATCTGTCAAGACAGACAATGGACACAGTGGCGAATAAGCAAACAATTACAAATACAACTTTCGCAAACTGAATTTATTGGTTTTGCAAATTCAGCAGAGGTTTTCACAATCTGAATTTGTATCAGGAAAAAAAAAAGAAAAAGAAAAAAAGCATCCTCCACTTATTGGCTCTTTTGCTATCTGAGCACTGTTGTCAGTGATGTGCTGACATTGTGCTCCTCTCTCAGACTGTGCAGCTCCCAGAGCTTGTAACCTCGTCCCAGCTCGCTACTGTACCACTCATTTGACTGAGACCCACATCAAGCCACCTCCGGAAGCCCCTGAGATCGCCTGGCCTGCTGTCGCTCCATCACTGTGCTGTTCATTGCAGTGTGCAATATGTTAGATTTAATCTGGAAAGATAAATATGGAGGTAAAATAAATTATAAAAATTCTTCTTTTGGAAATTAAGTGGCACATTTTAACTGTATTGATTTATTTATTGGGTCATTTATGTTATTTCCTCTTTTATTTTTAATTCTGTCAGTTTTGGTCCTCCGTATACCTAGTGTTTTTTTTTGTTTTTTTGTTAAAACGTCTCGTCGTTTCAGAGCCGCTTTATTGTAAAATCTCTCCTCATGTTAAGCTCTTTAATGAAAAAATAATACTAAAAGAAGTGTAAATATTTTTAATGTAGATTAAAAGTTACTATTTGCACATGAATCAGAAAAATTTGTAAAATTAATATTTAAAAATGAACCAAAATTAATTTTATTCTATTTCACACTTTAATCAACTGATGTGACTGTAATATTTTTGGTTTTCAAGAGACTTTCCCTCAGGGGGGAAAAAGAAATGTGAGCGCGTGAAGCGTGAAGGACACTTGAGAGCATATTGATATATTTAAAAGAATTTGACAGGATTTGCGAGAGAGCTTAACGGTGTATGTCTGAGAAATGGAAACCATAGTGGCGCTCGCGAGAGGGCTTGGTTGTCTTTCTGCAAGCGAGTGGTTGTGTTTGTGGGAGAGTACGTGTAGGCATGTAAGCGCGATAGAAAGTTTTGCCTCGTGGGGTCTCTCATACGTCTGCATCATAGCCACACACAAACCTCCATCTGTGCCTCCAACACAGCTGCACTGTGATGGCATGTCCCTGTACAACCCCCCCATTGCCTGGAGAAATCTCTCTCTTAAACACAGTCGTGCACTCACTCACGCAAACACACACACTCTGAGCAGCTTGAAAGAAAGAAAGAAAAAAAAAATATATATATATATATTCTCCTTCTTTCTTTCACGTACCCCAGTTCCTTTCTCAGCCCTCACACTGCTCGGTTTACCTCTTTTCTTTCCCCCACGTTTGCCCTCATCACACCTTTCAAGCTGAGCTGTGCAAGCCTCCAAGAGCCAACGCTGTGGCATTCTTACAATCACCTGAGGAGCCTCTTCAGACGACAGCCTGTCCCTGTCAGTGCTTGCAGGTCATGCGCTGCAGAAAACATGCCTCCTTGTCACTTCGTTTACAATCTCTTCCCACAGGACCAAAACAACAGCATCTCCAAAAGCTACACTCAACAATGCACGCAAAGATTTGGTAAGCACCCTTTTTGTCTGGGCTCCGCAACATGTGCCGTTTGCCACCCGCGCTCTGTCCAAGTGTGAGCTGCCACATCCCATTCAAGAATCCGTTGGTGTTTCTGGGCAGTATGAGGAGAAGCACCTTTCTAAATGGGCACAAATATGTTGAAACAAATCATGACTGCAGGGCCTCCGAATCTAAGCAGAAATCAGTTCTCAGCTGTAAGTAAATCTGCATTCAAAAATCTGCTTTGACCAACTTGAAACTTCAATTCGTCCAGAATTCCTCCTCACGACTAGCCCGCGTCACGGTGCAAAAACATAAATGCCATGTTGTCTTAGTTTTACTTGCCTCAAACTAAACATGACTAACACGCCACCACATCTGACTAACCAGCTGACCAGTCTCAACAGCTGGCGGTTAAAGAGCAGGTCATTTGGGAGACACAAGTTGAAATGTGGAGCTGCTGCAGCGTGTTCAACATTAAAAAAAATATAATTCTTTTTCAGCATTGAAACATCACCAACGTTAGGAATTATTAATTAGCTAAAAATCTGTTTTTAAATGGGTTTCAACATTTGTAATGCAGTACAGCATTTTATGACGTTAGCGTTCACTGGGCTCTCTCCTTTTTCTCCTGGTGTTTGATAAATAGAAGTAATCATAACTGATCTAACACAAAGAAATGATAATGGCCTGTTTATAAAGCACATGGAAACATTTTCTTCTACTAATTTTTTTCCCTCTATCAACTCACGGTCTGAGTGAATCTGTCAAATAGAGAGAAGGGAACTATAACTGATAAAGACGTTGCGTATTGTGTCACATTATTTTTTTTGTTGTTGTTTCTGTTAGTTTTCTGTGGAGAAAAAAAAAAAACGGCAAAAGAAATTTTCCAAAACTAATCTAAAGCTTTTGTTGTTTTTTAATCTCCATTGCTTTTGAATGTTTGAAATTATATTCAAGTAGCTCATATGCAGAGGACTACGAAGTCAAGTTTCACAATTACGTTAGGCTCTAACATAATTACGTAGCAATTACGTTTAGGACTAATTAAATATATAATATTCTCTCTGTTTCTAATGGGTGAACGACTGGATGTGGTGTGAAGCTCTTTGGGGTTCTATACAAGTACAGCCTGTCTCGCAATATTAGGCTATTAACAATTGAACAAACTCAACAAACAGTACCAATGCCTCAGTCTCACATTTCAGTTTTCTCCTATCGTTTTTTTTACTATTATTATTGTCTTCCTTTCATATTTGTCTTTATCAAGGGACATTTTAGCACATTTATTACCTTGGAAACAAATATCAAGCTAACAGCCAGTTGGCTCACATAAAATGAGCAAAAACAGCTGACCTGGCAAAGCCCAGCTAAATTTATGTACACCACTATAACTCATTGATAAACACATATTATATATTTTTTCATATATTTGTTTGAAAGCCAGAGCGATAACTTCCTGGTGTCTCTGATGGATCAAAGCCAACTAGCTACAACAGATGCATTATCTGTTACATTCACTCTGGTTCCTTCAGTTCAACAAAAACCCAAACTGTCGGAATGGGACAGCCTTCGCTGCAGTGAAGATCAGCAAGAAAAGGCGGACGGACAGAGCAGCCAAGGAAGCACGTGATCTTGCCAGAGTTTAAGGACCTCAAGGATTCAATAAAAGAGGGTAGGCAGATGTAAAAAGGCTGGCAAAGGGGACACAGACCATTAGCTTAATGACAGAATGAGGAATGGGGAGCGGTGAGATAAGATTCAAAAGCCAAGGAGTGCAAAATTGTCTTTTAACAAGAATCAAGGTAAGTAATCTCATAAATAGCACAGCAAGAGATGTGCAGAGGATTGATGTTTTTTGTTTTTTTTTGCCTCAGGTAAAGGAAGCAAAGAAGAAGGGTAAACAGGTAAGAAAGGATGGCGGTGTCATTAAGTTGGTGAAGCCATGACTATCAGCAACATTAATGCTGTCTGCTCTGCTTTTCCTCAAACGCGGAGCCTTTCCTTTGAAGCACTTTTGAGTTCTCTGTGAGCACACCTGACTTTTAGCTTCAGCAGCTATTATAGAGCCCGAGCTGGTAATTACACATTTCACAATTTCGTATGTTACTTCAAAGCAACAACAGTCTTGTCACCAAAGGACACACCATGCCGCTGCGGTACAAAGCAAAGCCTCGGGGATTTTTTTGAAGCCACGCATTGTTGTTCTAAAAGTCACTAATTTCATTAATAGCACATGGCTTTAAAGTTGCCTAAAAGAAATCGAAACGACAGAAAACCGAGCTTTTATTAAAGGCAAGGATTGTCAAGTTTCATTTTTAAAAGCCAAATGCAATTTATTTGATTTTGAGCGAGTTTGACCGTTGTGACGTCCTGCGGTTCTTAGAATTAACAACTTAAAGGATGCAAAAAATAATTTTTTAAAATAAAAGGTACCCTTTTCAAAACATTTATAAAGCACACACAGCAGGCATTTGCTACTGCTGTGTGCTGAGTCATTCACAGGAGCCAAATCATTCCAAAGGAACTTTGGATGTCCGGTAAATTAACGTGACAGCTTGCAGAACAAACAAAACAAAGCAAAAAACACCTGACGAATGTAAAACTCCGAGCACAGGCGGTCCTCACTCACTAAAACGCACAGACCCAAAGGTCTGTAAGTCAGCAGATAAGTGATATTTAATAACCTTTATCTATTTTTTTTTTTTTTGCTCCCCATATTGGAAGAGAAAATGTACGATGCTTGTGGACTACTGTGAGCTCAACGTGAGCTGTCTTCAGTTTGTGGCCTCAGCTAACAAGAATATCAAGGCACCTTCTTGACAAACACCACAGAGGGCACAAATTACATCAAAACGTATGAACAACACTGATTACGTTTCCATCATGACACCTGTTACTGAGTGGGATATACATTTTCCAATATTTGTTAAAACTGTCACCATGTTGAGACAGTATAGTATTAGACAGATATAGTTTGTGAAAAGACTGAGCTCCTCCACCTTCTCCCTGAGCCGCTGTTGCTGTCTGAAGAAAAGCACCGCTCCCGACCAAAAAAAAACACCCAATCAGAGCTGGGAGGAAGGTCTCAGCGCAGCCAATCAGTGCTGCTCAGAGTGCTAATGACGGAGAAGCAACTCAACGTTCCAGAAAATCAGTTTCTCCGCAGTCGTATAACAATATTCTAGGGAATATTGTGTCCCCGGCCTCAATATTCATGGTAGTGGTGAACTAGCTGTAGCGTAGCAGAGAGCAAGAGGAGGGTTTGTGTGTATGAGAGTGGTTGACAGCGCTAAGACCCTCCTCCTGGCTCGGATTGGTTATTTCTGGCTGAGTGGTGTATTTCTGCACCGAGTTATAATTTTCCGTCTTATTAATTTCAACAAATACTGCTGAACACTTTGGAAACATTGTGTTTCCAACATTTAGAAGCAGGACAAATGAACCCAAGGTAAGGTTTTAGGCAAGTTTGACAAAGGCTGAATTTTGATGACTGGATGATTGGGTCAAAAGTGATACACTGCAACTTGGGTGTGTTGCAGTGAACATGGATAGGCTAATTGATGCACAAGAGGAACAAAGGCTTGTCCACTTGATCCAGTTCAAGGTGCTGCACCTCAAAAGTTGTGGTAATGCATCAGAATGAGCAGCACAGTGCAGCTAGCCGGGTATAACCGCAGACCCAGTCAGGAAGCTCATGCTAGTCATAATGTTATGCCTGATCACCGTACGCCTTGGCACAGTTTAAGAACATGCTGTGTTTTAATAAAAATTAGATACAGAAATATTAAATAAATCTGAACATTTTTGAAAAACGCAAATGCTTCAGTAACTGACTTTATGAAGCGAGTTGATAAAGTGAGTTATAATAAGAACATGGCATATAATTTAAATTAAAATATTACATCAGACCAATAACTTCAAAGCACTTTGAATTGCCTTGTTGCTGAAAATGTGCCATATAAATAAAATTACCTTACCTTACCATATATAGAAAAAAAAATTAAAACAAATGAGGGCTTAAAAAGGTATATGTAGCACCTGCTTAGCGGTTGCTAAGACACTTTCAATCTGTAACACAAGCCTCATTGGAACACAGAGTGTGTCCTAATTCATTAAAAATGGCTGCACACATTGGCTGTCGAATGCACAACAAATGATTTGGACAGTGTCGCAGGTTCCCTCCCTACTAACAATAAAATTCAGCTCATTAGCTCCTCGTTTGCGATGCCCAGGCACGTTGGCTGCAGGTCTGGCCTATTTTGGAATAAGTACGGAAATCCGTTCTGTAAATTCAAGCACATCTCTTGCGAGCTCTTTCACAGTCAGATCGAGCAGATTCTGAGACCGTGTAACAAGGTAGCGATTTTGAAAGGCTTTCATTGCCTCCGAAGAACTGCATGATCAGAGGGACAATTAAACGTCTCATAAGTATCCAGCTTTTTACGGCATGAAGCTGTGGTTATGGCACGTTGTGCTTTAGTGGCAGCAATAGATGAATATAGAGAGTCCACAATCGGCACAAAGGAATGTCTGCATCAAGATGACAGTGAAGGTTTTTCTAAGAAAGATGGCTCCATTTGGAATTAGATTTCCTCTGCGTTCTGATATTCTGAGAGGCAGTGATGGGGGTGCAGCTCGTTTCGTTTGGCCCTTCAGCATTTAGGACGTCTGTAGATTTGATTTTCATATCTGACTTCTTTAGGTGCAAACAGGAGGTGCCTGCTGTCTGAACTTTTGTACAAACCAAGCTTAAATTCATACCTACATTGAGGACATTTCATACTGACTTTAACATCTAATGACTTAAAGCAATTTCCTATAATTTGCTCATGTTCTACTGTCAGGAAGTGTGACTTGTGGGACTCCAATAAATACCATCTACCGATAGGCAGGTTTCTTCCAGCGATCTTTATCTCTCATGTAACGTCTGAGTTAACTGGAGCCAGTAAGTATTTGAAGATAAACCAACGAACATAACATATCCCAAAAAATAATATTTGATTAAACTGAATTATATGTCAGATTTTACGCATTTTTAGTACAATTTTACAACACAATTCACCAAAATGCTAACAAACATAAACTAAGATGAATGGCTTAAGTACATAATTGTTAGTGTCAAGGCACGAAATGAAAGTGAGAAAGGACAAAGGGGTTGGGTTGACCAAGTGGCCAGTGGGAGACGAACCCCGAGACGTTTATTACATTCCTTGACCTACACATGAGCAGCTTCTGCTGTGGGCTGGTCACACTGTCCTGCTGAAGAAGCTTTTCTATGCCAGTGCATGTGTGTTACAAACCAGTGTTTAAGTTACAGGGAATCCTCAAATCGAGGCTTCGGGGGAAGGCGTCCAGCAGCTTTCAGCTGTGTCCCTGATCCAACACACCTGAATCAAATGGCTGAATTATCTCCTCAGTATGCAGCCAGGTTGTCCAGAATCGTGTTAATGACCTGATTGTTTGACTTGGGTGTGTTGAAGCGGAGAGACGTCTAAAAGTCGCAGAACACAAGAGTTGATGTATTACCACTGATGTATTACCAAATGGTTGCTGAGTGTCGTTGAGAATTTGCACATTTGCACAGATGTTTCGTTCGCATGTGTTTGTTCTGGAAAAACCCACCTGAGGTAGTGTGTTCTTTTTTTTTTTTTTTTTCCAAATCTGCAAAGCAGCAGCAAAACATAAAACACAACTTGAGGCTCATACCCAGGTATTTTGTTTCAAACGTATATGATTTTCCTGCAGCTGAATGCAGCCCTTCAACACCGAGGTGGACTATTAGCAAGGGAAGCTAGAAACAATGCCACTGCTCCTTCGGGGTGAAAACTCCTTTTGCTAAAACTCTGCTTGCCTCTGTTTTTAATTAGATTCTGATATCAGCCCGTTCTCCTATCCTCCCCTTCCCTCTTCAACATGCGTGAAATTGAACGGTATTATCTATTATTTATTCACCCTCTTTTGCTTATTGTTTCCCGTGGATGCCTTCGTTAAGCCACTTGCTGCTCTGCTGCCTGCGATATGATGCTCTGCTTCGGCTGCCTCACTGTTTTCAGGCCCACCTCCTCTGCAGGTCTGAGTCCGACTCATTTGCTGGCGATGGTTGGGGAGCTATGGATTTTTTTTTTTCCCCTTTCACCCAATGACAGCACGGTGAGGTGCTATGAGGGCTGAGTGCTAATGAGCTGACTCTGCAATGCCGGGGAAGACGCTCTCCAACAAAGATGGAGGGGGGGGGGGGGGGGATCATAGGACAGAGCAGTAGGCGATGCTCCAGCAGACAGAGGAAGTCAAGGGGCCATTATGATCATGCCATGCAGTCAGTCGCATGAAGCTGTGGGCCAACAAAGTTAGCTGTTTCACCAAATGGAGGTCCTTGTTTATGATTAACAGCAAGGAAACTGTTGCGCTCATCTCTTGTTTTATGTATCTGCTTTACTCAAAGAGATATTGAAAGCTACACAAAAACGTGTTTTTTTGTTTTTTTTCCCCCTCATCAGCTTTTACGGTATGATCATAAACATGCAACAAGGAAAAAAAAAAAAAAGAACAAGAAAGAATTTCCCAAAAAGTAAGTTCAAGTTTTCTTATTGCCAATTAAATATGTGATACAATTATTGACATTAAACAGTTTTAAAGAGGGTTTTTTGTTGTTGCTGTTTTTGCAGATCAGATGACTTTTGCAAGAGGACGACATGTGTGAGGGAGGTACTGTCTTGTTTTAAAGGGGCAACATGACTAATCATACAGGGCGTCATGAATCAGGGGCGGCAGGGGAGCTTAAAAAAATGAATCCGTTAAAGTTGAGACTCCAATTTGGTGGTAAACTAAAGAGCTTTTATACTGTTTTTGAATGAATCTGATCAAGATTTGTGCAAAAATATTGGTCAAACTGCTTAGACAACACCGAACGGCGATTCTTTAAAACCCAGATTTTTTTTTTTGAGATTGTGCTGTTTGTAAAGACACAAAAACAACATTTCCATATTTGGGGAAGCATTAATGTAACCTCAAATTAAGACAAGCACAAAAAAAACCAAACAAACAAACATGTTGGTAAATAAAAAAAAACCTTGAACTGGATTTACACTGATTCTACTGATTGCACAGTTGGGATTTGTGAAACATGTTTGCGGAAAAACGAATAAAAGATTGTTACTTTTTTTTTTTACATTCCTCTGAACCCAATGTTGCGTATTGCATGTTGAAACTTGAAGGAGGGGCTCGTTCATGCAGGTACTGCCACTGTAACTGAGTGATGTAATATTACAACATGGAATAAGTGTGCAAAATTATGTGACGTATGCTTTGAATATGCTGTGTTTTATAACAACAAACGCAGTCTAAAAATAGATTTTCATGGTGAGAAAATAACGTGTTTGCACGGGGTTGTTATTTCCACTGAGACCTTCTGAATCCAAGAAGAAGAAGAGGCGACAGAAACTTGTCTGCACGCCTGAAACTCGGCTGCAATCTCCATAGAGCACCTGGGTAATTCTTGCTCGTTCTTGGCGGACACCAGGAGTGCACCGGCCGCTCTGGACGTGAACCGACAAGGATGCGGCACACTTACATGCATGGGTGACCGAGAAGCTGTTGGACGACTCGAGATTGTCGACGTTGTAGTTGAGGTGGAAAGGTTTCTCGGTGGTGTTTTGATTGGTGTTGTAGAGTTGGACAGCAAACCTGAACGCGCTGTGCTCCTGCACCGTGGATCGCATGAACAGTCCCCCTTTGGAGAGATTCAAAACCAAGATCAGACCAACTCTTAACGGCGGTGTGCACAGTTTCATCACCAGCTTTCACCCTCGTCCTTTGCTCGAAATCGCGAGGAACTCGGCGTGAACAAAGAAACTATTTGTTATTTACAGATTGACTCATGCATTACTGATCGGTGCGCCGGGTCTGGAACTCTTCGGAATAGAGAGACGACAAAAAAATAAAATACAAAATAAAAATGTTGCCCGTCATCATCTGTAACCATTTCTGGTAGTTTTCGGCAAGAAGCCGAAGCTTTATTGTAGTTTTAAAACCAGCTGCTTTAAGAATGCAGCACTGGGGAAAATCAAGTTAGTCCGGCGTCATTGCGGAGAGCTCCGCATTCAGTTCCCAGTAGAAAACTGCAACCATGCATTATATTACGCAAACAACAATCAGCAGCTCGCCGAAACGAGCGGGACACTTACCGATGTTAATCTGATTCGGAAATCCGGCTAAGGACTGGTCAAAGAGCCACAGCAAAAAGAGAACCACGCGTTGTGCCATTTTCTCTCCGACCTGATCTTTTCAACTCCTCAAAAGGCTCTGTCTAAGCAGATTCATATGTTCGGGGTGGATGCCGGGAGTAAATGGAAATCCAGTGGGTAGATGATGGTGGCTCACAGTGCACCAATTCATTCATTGAGGTGCAGCCCAGCTGCAGAACGTTTTTTCCCTTTTTTTTTTTTTTT
>NW_006799965.1:3485825-3575091 GCF_000485575.1 Poecilia formosa | reverse complement strand
AATCTCAGGCGGCCGATGATTCTGACTTGACTGGCCGCTTCCAGCTGTGACAGCTGCTGCATTGTCAGGATGCACAGAGAGGCGGCGTTTACTCCTCCAGCAAGAACATGTGTAGCTGTTTTTACACAGGGTGGGTGATCCCCCCTCCAGATTACAAAGTTTGAATCACATTGGAGCCCAGAAAACCACGAAGTTAAAGTAAAATCAGCAAAAGTGATTAAGGCAATGAAATATGTCCAGTCTATATTGAAACAAGTAAACCAGGCCCATTCAGAACTTCCGAGGAGAGACGAAGAGAGCGTGGAGCTGTCCGTGGTGCTGAAAGCAGGCAGGCCAATGTTTTATTAATGTGGATCAAGAATATATTGAATCAGATCAGAAAACAGACCCTGACTAATGGATTATTTTCAATACAACACGTGTTTTACCTCATTTTATTAAATTATCACTAAATATTAAATAAATCACTTATAATAGATGCTATGTATCAAAATCTCCAAAATCGTCTGAACATATGGCGCATAGATAAGATTTTAGAAAACCGTATTACACCGTCCATGTTCCCTTTAGTCTGTGACAGGATATTTGTCGATTTTAAGTATTCTGTGACATTTTCCATTGTTTTTTGCAATAAAGGCAAATGACATGTTTTTGCATTTTTGTCATCATACAACTACAATCCCCAAAGTTTTATTTAGGGATCGTAAATGATAGTTTACCTCAGAGTAGTGCATGTATTGTGAAGAAGAAGGTAATGGGTTTTCAAAATATTCTCACGGAAAAAAAAAGAAAAAAAAAGAAAAGAAAATTGATTCAGGCCCCCAGACTCAATAGAACCCCCATTTTGTTGTGATTACACCTTTAATTCAATTGGCCAAGCTAGGATTTAAGAAAAGAAAAGAATAGAGCCCATCGCTCACAGGTCTGGTAGCTCTATTCAGAATATTGAGAACAATACAGTTAAAACAACAGAGCACAAACGTTTATTGACAAAGATGCTTGTTTATCACGTAGACATTTCAATTCTGAATAGCACAAGAAGTCATTTATTTGAAATAGTGTTGTTAATCATCCGAGGCAGTGGACTAATTCTGTGACACGACTTAGTCATCCAGGCAGTGGAGATTTCCTGACCTAGTCGGGGGTCAGAGTTGATCAGCTTCTATAAATTATTACATCTCTGGGGTTTAATATGCTGTGAGATTACACTGATTTTCTTGTCACATTGATATCCGTGTGTCAGAAGTAAATTATATTGTATGCTCGGGTACAGAGACCGAAACTATTATGCCGGTGTCGGTGCAGATTGTGTCGATATTTTCACACCGACGCCCCACACCACTGGTGGAAGTGGGCACACGACGACGCCTTTACAGGTGACTCAAAATAAAAGTTCATTCAAAAGACAGAGTATGCTGATTCCTTATCACGACTGAGGGTAATGGAAAAAAATTAAAAAGGGAGAAAATGATTCCCCACCAAAGGAATTCACGGAGTTGAGATAAGGCCTCAGCATAATTGATTTTAGATTATGGTGATTGCACTGTAATATTGGTAATTAGGGCATTTTTGCCACGCCGCATTATAATTGCTATCAGGGCTCAGTCTCGGCAGGAACTCCATCCTCTCCAAAGTGCACAGGTATTATCTGCTACATGACAACAAAATATTACGTTATCTGCAGTTGTGGCTCTTTGAAAACACACAAATGGACGTTACCCAGACGAAGGCTTAATAAAACGACAGAAGATCGGAGTAGGGTCAGGTTGCCTTCGTGTCTGAAGATGACGACGATTCGCAGCCTGTAGCTCAGACTCTCACCAGCAAGAATGAATCGTTTGCTCCCTCTGATCGCCTCCCAACACAACACGATAAAGTCTTCATCTCTGCCTGTTAGAGGGGACGTGAACGAGTATAAGTTTGAGGCCAGTGCAACATTCACAGGAGAAACGACAGTCCCTGCCTCCGTTGCTAATCCAGAGGCAATGAGTGCCATTATTTTTAGGCTCGATTCGATGATGATTACCGGACAATTACTTTGTCATTTTGACATCTGAATCCTACACTTTCTCATAACCACAGAGTGATCGTGACAGATGTGGGGTGTAATAATGGATTTTTGAGGCAGATCCTGTCGTTCTCTTTAGGGGGCTGAGCATATTTGAAAAAGTACAGACCTATAAGTGCCTGTAATTATATAAAATACATCACATTAGAATCCCTAAAAGAAGCTTAGGAGATGGTAGCAGACTTGCTAGTGCTTGTTAGACACACCTATAAATATCTTCTGTTCACTTACATCTATAGTAATGTTTCTCCTTGTATGAGGCAACCTTTAACATATGAATAAACCTTTAACAGGTTTATTTGTGACATTTGCAAGCAGAAACTCCACATATTTTCCAAAACAATAAGGTTTCTCAATGCCATTGTTGCGCTAAAAGGTGAAAATCTACCCGTTTCTTGAGTCTTTTGCCTTTAACTGGTTTTCTTTAAGCAACACCCGGTGCATGCAGCTGACACAAAGAGATGTGTGCGCGGAACAAAGTTAAATTAGAGGAAACTTCTCTTGTTTTAGGTTACCAAGAATGACCAAAAGTATTTCTATCCAAATGGCTCTATTAATGTAGTTTTACTTTTTACATATTAAGCAGCTTCTAAAGGCAGCTGCAGTTAACTTTATTTAGGGGTATCTGACTTCGTTGTTCCATATCTCACATTTTAGAATATTAATTTGTAAAAAAAAAAAAAAAAAGTTTGAAAGTCATATATAATTTTTCTTCCCCTTCACAGGTCTCAACTACTTTATATTGAGCTTTCACAAAGAAAAAAAAAAACATAAAAGTAAATTAAACATTGAGGCTTTTATTTGACAAATCTTGAAAAAGTTTCATGGTCAACTATTAAGGGAAATGACTCATGGATTGTATTTTCAACAGCATATTTAGGCTTTTGTACAAACAGGCAGTAATGAAGTGCTAACTTTGCAATATAGAAAAAGTGATTTTAAACAATGTAATTTCCATTTTTCTGAAAAAATGTTTTCCAGTTTCAACCAGAAGAACCAAAGCCTTGAAACATCTTGCAAAGGGCTTGCAAAGAAAAACAAAACAAAACAAAAAAAACAAAAAAAAAACAACAGGATCATAAGGATTAGTAAAGAAGATTACAAGAATGTCAGATTAGTGGAAACATACTGCTATGAAAACAACTGAGACGAATCTCCATAGGTTCACTCTCTCACTTTTTCTACATATAAAAAAATGACTGCCCAATCAAACAGGTCATGTGAATCACGTTTTTCTTTTGTTGTTGTTGTTGTTTTTTGAGTGGGGAGGTCAGTTTATTTATTGGGCGTCTCACACATCTTTACAAGGTTCATCTGCGTGGGGGGAGATGTGCATCTGTAGGACATTTTTTTATTTTTTGTTTTTGAATCTCTGCATGCTTCTCGCTGTCAAGTCAAAAAGAAGCAGCTGGCAATTCCATGTGAACCGGAGACAGCACATGGCTGCGAACGTCCTCCCTAGAACAGAGCTGGGAGGCTCAGTGGGCCCTGCGGTACATGAGGATGTGACCAGTAAAAGTGGGAGAAAAGGCTGTGGTTTTGTCCGGGCAAAAAGTATTTGTGGTTGCAAATTTTCTTATTGTAATAAGAGAAGAAAAGATGTGGAAGAGACATAAACATTTTTTTTTGTCTGAGATCAAAGTAAGGCAGCATGTACCTGCATGGCAGACGGGTGAAAAGCGGGTTTGGGGGGTTTTTTTTCACCAAAAACGACTCGCTGCGGTACATCCGCTCCAACCCTTTTCGTGTTTAACCACACTTTTGGCAAGTGCTTTGCAAACACTGAACCAGGTGTTTAAGTTGTTCCCCACCCCCCTCAGCCATCAAGTGCAGATTACCCCAGAGTTTTGAATTAATAAGCTGAAATGCGTGATGACAGTGCAGACGGGAGGGATAATTTCCCCTAAAAACGGCTTTTTCGTCTCAGTGAAAACTTCTTTCAAGCAAAGCTTTAAAAGCTTAACATCTGGCAAATTTGATATTTGTCAGTTTTGTGCTCTTTGATCTTGCCACGTCACGTCGTGTTTCAGCTCCCTTTTCGCTCACGTGTGACTCGACTCACCTTTCAGTCTCGTTTTTCCCTCGCCCTTTTAGACTACTGCCTCCCATTAAACCTGTCCTGTTGAGGAACTAATTTCAGTAATCATAGAAATGGGTTCCTCCGGTGAAAGACGGGTAATGAGAGGGGCTGAATTAGCATTGTAGGAAGGATGCGGTTAAACAAGCATTATGCAGCTCAAACTCAATGATATTTGGAGAGCGCTTCCAAGAGCCCATCAGTCTCAGCCAGATGTTGGAGGTTGATAAGAGAGTCCGCTCTCCAGGAGCTCTTCTTTATTCTGTCAGTGCCTCATTCAGCGAGAGAAACTGTGGGTAGGCAGAGAGGTCTAGGGAGATAGAGACGCACTTAGCATTGTGACAGAGTTGCAGCGTTGTGAAGAAACAATGGGTCGAGCTGAACGGGAGATGCGAGAAATCGCAGAGTACGAAATTATTATTTTATTGACGGAGCGACAGGACGTTCTGATGGAGAAGGTGAATTATACACTCCAATTGAAATGGCTAATATTCACCATCTGCATGCTAACGAACACGCGGCTCGTACGCCTTTTGTTGATATAAACTATCATTACCTGGGTTACACAGAGCTGATTTTATCAGCTGCTGAGATTGACAGGCTTAATCCCAGAACCACAGCACTGCAGTGGTAAGCTCGCTGGGCAGCAGGAATCGTCACCACGTCACATCGAAGCTCTGACATTGCAGAACAGCTCCCCATCATCCTCCTCCACCCTCCTCCACCCATCTCAAACACAAATATGTACAAAACGAAACATGCTCAAACACTATTACACATATTTACAATGTTTGTGTCTGCAGAGGATGAATAGCCGCCCCTATATGTGCAAACAGGCACATGTACTCAGCGGATCGAAACCTTTATGGAGAACATGAACTTAAAAAAAATACAACGGGGTCAACGTAGTGTCGCTGTTCGACAAATTAAATAGAGGCAGAAAACATATTCTGCACATAATTCAAGGTGTTTTAATGTAGGGTTCCACAAATCTGCTCATTTTAAAAACAATCAAAACATATCTGTAGTTTCTAGAGGAGGCAGCTGACTGCTCACTGATTTTAGAAACATCTATATTAAACACTAATGAACCCTATCATTACAACAATGAACTAATTAATAACATTAAATGTTTGCCTCGTGGCTAAAACTAATTAGCGTAAGCAAGTCACCGAGTAACCTTTAAGACAGTGGCTTGTTTGAATTTTGAACTGCACTTTTCTTGCTTCTTGCGGCAAACGGTTGCGCTGCGCCGTTCATGTTAACTTGAACACAAACAAAATGACCGTATCGGTATGGACTCTAGGCTGAACAAGCGCAGACTCAGAACTACAGCGCCCACGTTTAAACCGATATCTCTTTTATGTTGTGTTAGAGATAAATCTAAAAACAAATAACTGCCACTGAACAGTTTGTCTTGATAATCGAGTCCTACCCGTTTTATTAATAATTGCCTTAAAGCAGTTACTGTCATTACTCAAAGCCAAATCTCGACTCCTACACCACAACAACACTTTCCAATCATACATATATACATATATAGATTGCGTTAATTAATGTCTTGTGATTAAAATAGTACTCTAATTTAACATGACCAGTTTTACATTGTTGAGGTAAAACTGAGCGAAATTTATTTGAAAACATATTTTTATATGTTGTTGAAAACTAAAAGGCAAAAAAAAAAAAAAAAGCCCTCATATACATCGATTTAGTTTGTTAGGACTGATAAGACTGGCTAATCAAGTCTAACTTTCGGTCTCTTTATTCATGCTTAATTTGGACAGACTTCATCAAAAAGGATGAATTTAAGCCTAGTAGACAGAAGCCTGCCTCACTGCCAAAAACTGGGAGCTGGTTCAAGGGGAGAGGAGCCTGACAACTAAAAGATGCGCCTCCTTTTAGAAACTCTAGAAACCGGCAGCAAACCCGTCATCTGAGAGCAAAGTTCTTACTTTGCGCAAATGAAATATGATCTGTAAAAAAAGAGATGGAGTTTGATTACTTGAAACTTTAAATGTAAAGGAGGGAGTTTTAAATTGTTTCCTGGATTTAACAAGGTGCCAGTGGGCAGAGGGATTTTACGTACCGTATTTTCCGCACTATAAGGCGCACCTAAAAACCTTCAATTTCCTCAAAAGCCGACAGTGCGCCTTATAATCCGATGCGCCTTATATATGGACCAATATGGAGCCACAACAGGTCTAGCAACTACGGTAAGCAGCCGCCGACTTCTAGGAAGTGTCTTTCATTCTAGGAGAGACACTTCCTAGAATGAGAACATTAATAACATTGAGGACTGGATAGTCAGGTCAACACATATTAACAGCACAAGAACTAGTCACATTTATAACTTTACACAAGTTGTCCAGTTTTAGCTGCGCTACTCTGGGGGGGTGAGCCTAAAGGAGGATGTAAAGTATATTTTTCCACAAAGCAGAGAATGAAAGAAAAACCTAAAGTTAAATAGAATACTAATAGGCACCAGAATGGCGTGTAGAAGTAGAAAAAAAAGCATAATATGTTGTTAATTTGGGTCAGATTCCTATGACCCAGTCCGTCCAAAACTCAAAAAGAGTGACAAAGGTTGGGCAGGTTACACTGCCAAAGGAAAAAAAAAAAAAAGTTTACAACTAAAAACAATTATTCAGCAGCAGCAGAAATGGTGACAACAGCTTCGATTCCTTTAACTAACAAATAGGAAATCAAGTTTTTCTATTTATTGTGAACGATTAATTGAGAGGTAAACTGGAAAATAGCCAGTAATAGTTTGTGATATTTTTGAGTAACTACAAAAGTGCCTTCTGTGACATGTTTCACTAATTGTGAAATTATGCCCATTACTACAAGTCTGCTAATCTGAACGAGAATTAGTTCAACTATCACATTTGTTGATCGCTTTTATTCCAAGAGTAAATGTTGAAAATGAGATCATTCAAACCGATGAACTTTAACAGAACTCTTTAATGAGGTTCTGTGTAGGCTAAACAGTGAGCATGAGGACTGCATGCAAATCACAATAATAACCGGAGGCAGAAATATAAAAGCAAGTGAAATATTTATCTTTAAGTAACAGACGTACATGTTCTCAGGCACAGGATATTAGCTTAATGGCGCTCAATCACGTTTCCGTTTCCAACAAACAAGAACCCATAAACACAGAATTCAAGGTCAAGCCTTTTTTTTTTAAGGAAGCAACCCACTGAAGCTTGAAGCGCATGATAAATGGCAAACATCCTCTGGTCTATGTTGTACCTATTAAACGGAAAAATTTAATGAAACATTAATTTACTGAGATAATTAATATTGCATGTCATTTAATGACTAGGGGAGAGGTGCGGAGGAGGGGAAAGTGGTCAGAACATTTTTTGTTAATATTCTGCTGCTTCGTCTGCACCGAAGCCTCCGCTGTTTGTTGATCCCACACACACACACACACACACACACACAGCAAAGCTTCCCTTATCCTATTGTTAGCTGATTCTGCCTTACCTGCAATTAAATTTCCAAAGTCGGCGGAGCGTAGCTAATTACTGCCAAGCAAATGGTCCAATTTTTTTTAAAAATGCAAATAATGCCTCTGTGTGCTTTAATAGTTAGGAGGCCATAATACAGGGAACTAGTGGAAGCACACACTGTCAATCAATATGAAATTGGATTAGTAATACAATGTGATGTCAGTTTCTTCTTCTTCGGCACTCATTTGACAGATGAAACTGTAATCAAGCCAATGCACTGCACACAAGGTCAAAATTATATAGCTTTTTTTTTCATCTGAATAAAAAAAAAAAAAATAACCCAGCTGTAACTCAAATACAGCATTTCTTACCGACGATTCAGAAAAGTGCCAAAACTGGGCACACACAAACACACACACACACACACACACACACACAAAAAAAACCTGAAGCGCTTTTTAAAAATCACCTCCTCTCCCTGAAAATATGAATTTTAATATAAAATTCCCTCAATTTTGAGACACATTTGACTGTTTTCGTGTGGTGTGCTGTCAGCGGCTGTGGTGGGTGGTATTGGAAATAAGAAGCAGCGCTCACTTTGGCATACGAGTGCCGCTATAATTAGAATGTCTGCAAGGCCTATAAACATCACCTGTGGGGCAACGAGGCCTTCAAAACTACCCCTGTGTGGCTCTGCAGTGGCTGAGCTACAGCTGCAGGCCAGGTCCTAAAAGGTTAAAGTGTTTTATGAGAAACAAATTGTAGAAGCACACAGCAGCATGTTCTAAATGGTTGAAATTCTTCCTAAAAAGAAAAAAAAAATGCAGTGTCTTGCCCACACACCTTAAACATTTCACATTCATTAAAATGGAATTTAAAAACACACACTATTCTTTCATGTGGATTTGTTTGGTACATATTCAGTCCGTGCCAGTTTTTGGCATAGGCCACATAGGCAGTTGCCATAGCACCTGCTACCGAAGGGCCCTTTATTATCCTGTTTGTTTACTAAAGGTTTCTAAAAAAAAATTGTTAAACCTTCAAAGAAGAGCCGAATTTAAAAAGTGAGATTAAATTACAACAAGGTGCACCCTGGAGGCGATTGCTGACAATGACAGTTTATGCAGGGTTATCAGACTGAAGGTGTTTGTAAAACAAACTGAAATCCATACAATGTTTTCCTTCACCTTGACAAATTGTGCACTACTTTGACTTGGTCTAGCAAACCAAAATCATACTGAAATACGTGTAAGTTTGTAATTGTAGTGAAAGGAAATATGGAAAAAAAGAAAACTGAATGGGTATGAATACTTCTGAAAGTCACTGCAACTAATCCGAATACTGAAAACGACAACACGTCTAAAGCGTTAGAGCTCAGGAAGTTTTAGCACTTTTGTTAAATCGACTCCAACAGAATCATTCCAAAGTACTCATAGTTTCCCGTTTTCACTACCTTGCATCACATTTCCTTTTAAAAGCTCCGCGCACGTGTGGTTCTGAAAACCAAGAAGCCCGACTTGCTGCAGAATGAAATATTTTGCCGTGCTTGCTCAGAGCTCGCATTGTTTCTAGACTTTGCATTTCAAAATGCAGCTGTTTTTTTTGTTTTTTTTAAAAAACTAAATGACAGAACGAAGAGCTATTGCAAAGACATGCTGCAAATACGTGACATGGTGTCTACTTCTTTAACACAATTATTTCAAAAAAGGACTTTTTTTTTAATAGGTGGACAGAAAATGGTTACGACTAGCGTCAGCTGATGGTGCTGTCATAGTTCTTGCAGATAAAGCCATTCCGAGTAAAAAAAAAAAAAAAAAAAAAGGGCAGTGGACACATATTGTGATTGATTTGTAAAGTGCCCCCATCTCTTTGTGGCGCAGGATTGGCCTCTCTGCATACATTGAATGATTCAGATATTGAGTCAAGCAAGAGATGCATGACTCATTTCCTGAGGTTAGTAGCAGAAGCGCAGATGCTATTTTTTTCTTCTAAGCGACTCCAGGGAATATGAAAAGATTTTTGTATTTTTTTATTAAAACACTACACATTAAAGCTGAATTCTCATATATCCAGGATGTGATTTGTTGGAAGATTTTATTTTTTTTTAACTCATAGTGTGACTTTAAACCAGAAACACAAGAGAAGCTGAAACTTAAAGAAGCCATTGCCGTGGCAAAATAAGACTTTGAAAGCAATTTCTTTTGGTTTATTTTTAACAACCCATGTTATAGTGACATTTCTATACACAGTCCAGTTTGTCACATTTTTTTCCTCCTTTCCTGAACACCACATTCCTCTTAGAGTCATTAAATTTTCACATATCTTCTTTTTATTTTTATTTTTTTCATTCCTTACAGAGATAAGTGCACTGGATGTGTCATCCGGATGATCCAATCCACTTTGACAGTAGCCTTTACAGCTGAGCTGGGCTGGCTCTACATGTAGGCATGTCCTTGAAGAATGCTCTGTATTTTTTTTTTCTACGTTTATCCTGACCAGTGGTGGAGCCACGACAACAATGGCAATAAAACACCTCATTTATTTGACATGAAAGGCAATGATTAGTAAAGACAGCTAAAGTGGTGACAACAAAGGGAGAGGAAACCCACAAAAGAAAGGTGGTGGTGGTGGGGTGGGGGGGTTGATCCGTCACAGATCAAACAAATGGGCCTGTCACTGAAAGGGAAAGCTGTACTTTATTCTCTGCTGTCCATTCAGTTAACCCAGATTCCTGTTTAAAGTTGCTTAGAAAGATCCAGCTGGGTATAAACTTATTATGACAGAGTCCATGGGTTCTTAAAACGTCCGTGCAGGTGGTTGGTGGAGCAACTCCTCTTGATTGGCGTGTTTAGCAGCGTGGGTGTGCTGCTTCACAAAGGAATTTCCAGTAGAATATCTAAGCTATAACAAATTGCCCACAGTCATAAGATTCATCATTGTCAGATGCTCTTTTCTCCTCCTTTCTATAGGTCATCATCCTTCCCCCAAAACGGGAATTCTCTGAGAATAAGGCACACTTATTTTAAACCTTCCTCACCTGACATTTTAAAAGGTTAAGCTCCTTGGAAAGGCCAAGCTAATTAAATAATTTCTCCTCAAAGAGAAGAAAAATCTAGCTAATCACCGCCGAGACATGTCCCGCCCATATTACATGATCACTTAGACGCACTTCAGAAAAGGCTGCGGAGTGTGTCAGATTCACCGGAGTTTCTGTTTCCCACGCTTCACCTGTTGTCATTAAAAGTTCAAGCAAAACAAAAACAAAAAAAAAAAAGAGATTCCCAGATAAGGTAATTAGACTGAAAGCTAAACAATGACGTAATCACAAATCACCCGTTCATTAGCTCCGGTAACCAAGACGACGTGATTATAAAGGTTTAGGTTTTGCTAAACGCAGAAAGTATAGCTTAATTTAATAAGTGACTTAAGTCATTAGCATATTGCTGTTTGTGTGAAACTTCTATGTATGTTATCACATTAGCATGTCACTAACAGATGGGTAAATTTAGTCGTACCAAAAATATATAAAAATTCAGTCACGTATCTGGTACGCCTGAAACACGACTGTGTCGCTTCTGTTGGCCCAGAGCGAGTTCATTTTAGCTTGTGTGCAACTTGTGCAAAAAGAGAGAGTTGGCCCACCACTGAAGGTATTCAAGGCAAAAATACTGTCTCAAAACACGTTGCAGCAAGCACACACACGTCCTCGACGCCGTCACGGTACGCAGTCCACATTTCTAAATGCTACAGGAATGATCAGGAGTTTCTGAAACACTCGAGAGCCGAATTGGTAAAGAGCACTTTGCACTAAATTGATGGGACAGATCGACAACAATAACTATATTTTTTGTCAAGATCTTATATTCATCCAATCATTTATTGGCACAAAGAGTTTTTGAATTGAAAATGTTGCTTATTTTGTCTGGTTAACATGGGATTAACTGCAATTAGTTACTTACACACACTGCAAGTAACGCGAATAAAAATTTTAATCGAGTCCCAGCACTATTTCTTCATCACTATTGCTATCTTGCCCATTTGCCCATTCTTGCTTAATTTTGTCCTTCAGCTCCAGGAAATAATATCTTGCATCCATGACAGTCCTGATAGAAGATTCCTGTTCCTTTGCACATTTCATTAATTCTATTCTATTCTAAATATAGATAATACTTACTGATGTAACAGCTTAAATTGTTCTGGTTTCATAATTCCAGTTCCAGTCACTGAACCCGGAGTAACAACTGTGCAAAGAAAAAACACTATCAATGAAAACACACCTCAAAGACTTATTCATGCATGCGGTTGAATTTATAACCTTAAATGTATTTTAGTGGGGTTTATATAAGATGGATGAAGACATGGCAGTGAATATGGTGTTGACAAAGTATATGGAAAAAAATATATATTCTTGCTTAATTTCATCCTTCAGCTCCAGGAAGTCATATCTTGAATACATCATAGAGCAGGTACGATATTCCTCTTCCTCTGAATAATAAAAAAAAGAAAGATTACTACTCATATTACATCAACTTATAAAACAAACAAAAAAGAAGATTACTATTACATTGCTGTTTCCTCATTCTATCTGGATATAAGGACTTTGTGTCAAAATGCTAACCACTGAATCTTCCCAAAAAGAGAGAGAACTAGCACTCTTTCTACCAGTTTATCAGACTGTTCCTCATCTTAATTGTTGGACATCGGCAGTGCTGCGGCTGCTGATCCGGCAAATTTGCCAAAGAACCCAATACGTGAACCTGATCTCGATATTTTCACCACGACATTGTTTCCAGCCCTTTGCATAATGGGATGCATTAGCATGATTAGGATCAGGACAGGAGCGATAATGCCCAGCGCGGCTCGTGTGATTTCAGAATTTGACACAGCAGGTTATGATATAAGACTGTATCCTATCAGACAGGAAGGAGAGGATGGACAAGGCAGCTGCACTAATGCAAAGTGACACTCAGTCCCTCAGCGGCTCTTCTAATGGCCCACACATAGACAGGTAACACAGGGTAGCGTGAAGGGCAAAGGGTTGCAGGTTCACTTAGCCACTTCCTCTGGTCAAGACGTGTTTCACTTATTGCAGTAACAGTACTAAAACATCAGGAATGCATTAAATATGGCTTGTTGTTTTCCATTTGGAGGGCGCATTATACAGTACGTAATTACTCTCTGTGTGTGAAAATCCTGAGTTATCGTTCTGCTTAAGAGTGAAAAAGCTCCTCGCTATTCTGAGCCCTGCAACCCCACACGCACAGACAGTAAACAAAGTGAAACATGGAACCGCAGAACATGACTGTAATAAAAGTGCAGGCAGGTGTTTAGCCGAGTGACAGTATTCATTTGTCATCCTGCAGACTTCTGTCGGTCGACTGTGAGGAGCTCAGGAGTACGGGTTATGTGTCTCTGCATTTTCAAGGAAGCACAAAGGAAAGAGAGTGCTTGTGGCTAAGATGCTTCAATCTAAAACCCCCCATTCTGCAGTAACACTCAATAAAGAGAAATAATGAAAAGGAGGCTTTTATCCGTGACCTTGACCTGAAGCCATCTTTAAACATCAGAAGAGAACAGGATGCCGTCACTTTGCACTTCATTAAATACAAATGTCAATAAAGAATTAAATTGCTTTTTTTTTTTTTTAATTCAAATATTTTGCATGCACTGAAGGTATTTACTTTCTTATAAATCTTTGTTTTATTTGTTTCTTGCTGGTCCAGTCTCATAAAATATCACATTCAATCTATATAAAGGTAGCACCACTGAGAGACTATTCAGGCCTCGCTGTAAAGTACTCGGGTATTATATAATAAGCCCCTGCAGTGGCCGTGAGCCCCGATGAGACTCCTGCTACATTTTCAAATTGGGCACTTAGACACCCAGAAACTAAAAGAAGACTTTTTCCCCCTCCAATTTAATTGTTTGATGTGATGCATAGAGCAAGGCTGCATCGAGTTATTTGTGTGTATTCAGCAAATTTATTCAATACATTTACGTTTCCTTTCATCCTTACTTTAAGTTTAATTACCTAATTCAAATGTTAGACGTTAAAGCTAGTCAGCTGGGTTTTTTCTCCATTAACTAGCAGTTTAGCAACAAAAACATAAACATAGGTAGACACTGGATATCTTTTTTTTTTTTTTTTACTCCAAGATTTTATAAGGAGTACAAACACTGCTACTTTGACAACGTGTGCATCGAGATTGATGATGTCACACAAGACACCACAAAGTCACATAGAGCCGAAAGGTTGGCAATCTGCTGGCAATAAGAAACGTTACAGCAAACAACAAATAATCGACATGGTATTTGTCAGATCTTTGCCCTGAGGATGCCGTACAGATGAATAAAAACACTGTGAAGATTAGACAGATCAAGTGTGTGCCGCGGGTGGTTGGAGCTTTTTATACTGTGGTTTAAATATTTCCATCTGACTGGTGTCTTTGCATGTTGGCCTCTCCTGTTCACCTGTATTGCATTAATTAGTGAATTCAGTGCATCCAACTCAGTTTGGAATAGATATAAATCCAACACGGAGGATACAAATAGTGAAAACTTTTTCTTTTCTAGCTGGATCGGTGGGCTTTTTTGTAGCCATTTACTTAAGTAATTTTTTTGCAAACGATTAAGTGTTAATGTGCGTCCTCATGACGACACGGAGCATGTGAACGCATTGAATGAAGCAGGAAACACTGAACAAGACCAAATGACGCCATGTTTATTTGTGAGAGAGAGGCACGTACAGGTTATAGAGAGAGAAACAGACCTATGATGTCACTGTTTAAAAAAAAAAAAAAAAGTGTGGCTAGCATGGACACAATGAAACATGAAACCGGTGTTTTGATTTTCCACATTTTGGTCCCAGACCAGTTCTCGGAGGTCATTACCCCGCATCTTTTCCATACGTCCCTTCTTCAACTCACCTGAATCAAATGAATAGCTTGTTAGCGGCGCTCTGCAGGGCTGACAGGCTGATGAAGGCTGATGAAACAATTCCTCCTCATTTCATTCTGGCAGAGATAAAGCTAAAAGTGAAAGGAGAGTAGCTGGTGAGGACTGGGCTTGGGCACCAATCATTTATTCTCATCCCTGCATTGTGTATTTTCATTAAACTGCTTATTTTTAATGAAATGCATATTTATAGGACCAAGTCAATACTAAGACACATTCTGGGTTAAGAAAGAACAAATTACAATTCAGCTGTCAAAAGAGTGCGGTGGCTATGAAATTATAACTATTTGTAAATGAAAAATAAACTATAATTCTTAGTGTCAACTGTAAGAATTACAACGCACATATTGTAACAGCACCAGATTTACGTTTAACTTTACCTAGACTCCTTTAATCCTGAAGAATGTTAAATAAGCAGAAAAAAAAAATTAGTGACTCCACAGCTTTTAGAACACAAACCCTGTTACATTATTCATTAAATAAATCAGTCTGACTGCGATTCATAAATGATCGCCATTTGTCATGCATATCTTTTCAGACCCGACGTCTCGGTCAGGTCTTACTCAGTTGAAAAAAGCCTTCAGGGTTACAGCGTCTTCAAGATATCACAGATCATCGGCATAAGTGCATCTAAAGTGGAGACTTTTCGTTCCCTGGACGGGGATGCCTCTTTTTGCAGCACTTCTCACTGTGTCTATTTCGGTTTGTCACCTAAAGATGTTGTGAAGACGGTAAACAAGGAGAACAAGGCAGCAGCACAGAACCAGCCTGAAATCCTTCAAAGACTAAGGTTTTTACAAACTGAAGCAATGTAAATATGCGCATTTTATATTTTATAACTAACCACATTAGTTCCCTAATATGCAGCAAATCACGCCATAAAAAAACAAATGCCTTATTTTGTTTTATTTTTTCCCCCCCAAGTGGGCATTTTGTTTTCATCAACTTGTTTTAAAATGCAATCAGCATTTGCTCACTAGTCAGACTGATTTAGCCCTATAAATCTGGATTTTTGCTGCTTAGTTTTTCTAGGATCCCCCCCTCCCCAAACCCCTCTTTAACTGCTCCTTCATGTTTCTGTCCTAATTAAGCAGAAACTGCAATTTTGCACAACAAGGGAACACCAGCGACTGTTATTGTTGAACTCGCTATTGTTCCACTTTATCTTACAGAAACACTTGTTTAACAAAGGCTATGTTTGTGCTCATGTTGTGGGAAACTTAAGGCTCACGACAGCACTTTGTAAACTCTTGTGTTGCACTTGTTTGCAGATTCGGAGGCCTCGTTGACAAAGACCTTCCATGTGGAAGGGTTAAAGAAGCTGATGAACGATTAAGGTCTCAGTTTTGTCTGTATAAATAGTTGAAACTTTGCATCAAGCCTTGTTCTTGCAACCTTTCTAATGTTTTAAACTGTCCCTTTTGCTCCATTCGTATAACACAGAGTTTACTGCAGACGGAAATCTTAACTATTCATCTCTTAATCACTTTTATTAAAAATTTTGACATCTATCAAAGTCGTCTAACACAGCACTTGTACAGGCTTCCTCTTGGCCTTTTTTTTTTTTTTTTCCAAAGTGTTTGAGCCACGTTCAATTTTTATTTATTTTTTTTCCAGTCATTTTAAGACAAGTACTTGACAATTCTGACCATCGTGGCAAGATAATCCCCCACATGGTATGAACCACTGGAAAACTGAGACAGTTGGCTGATACTTAGAAGTCCTACCAATAACTACAGAGGACTGAAAGAGAAGCGCAGAGGCCAGTAATAATGATTGGATGGGTAGGGACTCAACCCAAGAACAATGGAGGCCACGGTTTACCACATCTACAGATACAGGATGTACAAAATGCTACTAAAATGGCACATTGGTATGTGCAGTAACCAACAGTAACCAAGTGGCTGGAAAAGTGTAAAGACATCACATCCTGTTTGGGATCATTATCTCCTCACTCTATTCTTCTTATCGCTTTTGCCCACCATCACATTTGGTTGGGTCTGGACCTGGGCACTGGACTAAAATGTCACACAGACAATGATATTTGATCTGGCATTGTGTAAAGTAGCATGTTGTGGCATATGTGTGTTTCTATTTAGGCAGGAACCAAATTGATGTCACATAAAAGATAATGACATTTTAACAGTACATTAGTGCTCTTTTATATTCTAGCAACTTTATGGCCAGATAAATAACTGAGCATTTAGAAAAAGGCATTTAAGAGAAAGCGGCACAAAATAACCCTTCTTCTTTTGACAAAGCTGCCTTTGTCACGTCTGCTTACAACAGGAGTAGCAGCAGATTAAAGTGCTTCCATGTCAAAATCCACCTATTTAACAGTCGCATTTCTCATCCTTATCCGCGGCTTATACATCACTTAGTACAATGCAGGAATTTTGGTGCCTCTAGTAGAAGGACTCACTTTCTAATTCCTGTTTGAAATGGAAAAGAGAGACTCTTATCAGCACAGGAACAAAACTGCAAGGTGCAAATGTACATTTCCTGGTTGTGAACCCTATTAAAAAAAACAAAAAAAAAACAATCAAAGAGCTCAGCAGTACATAACATCCTCCCTGCTGCTAATTGGAAATGTTTCACCATGAATTTTGTCATATTTTGCCTTCAAGCTTACCTTAACAGCTTTTGTTTTTAAGTCACTGGAAAGCTGAAAGCAGAGAACAAATATGCCTGACGGTGACTGAGACAAAGAGGGGCCATCTCTCATTTTGCCACCGCTTGTTGTAGCGCTGGTGTGACTAACAGCGGGGCTGAATGTCTTTTGTCAGTAAATGAGACTTTAATATGTTGCACCATGGAGATGGGACGTAGAGTGTGCGGTCCCTGCTGTTTCCTTCATCAGCGCCTTGCTTTGTCACAAGCTGCGCCACATGGCTCCACTCTCATCTGCAGCGACTGGAGCCAGGAAGATCACAAACCCCAGCACCTTTGCAACAGTTTCATGAAGTACTATTTGACGCGCGTTCACAAGGAAACTTCTTTATCCAATGTTACCTAAAGGTAAAGTATGTAACGATATTCATTTAAACAAAAAGAAAAAAAGAAAAAAAAAGAAAACTCACATGATGTTTTCCATATCAGGCAGTTGTATTGAATGCATTGGGGCTTTTCCCATTACGGGAAGTATTCTTGCAACAAGAATCACTCCCGACGGGTCAACTGCAAATAAAAAGATGAGGTCATGGAAAAGCCCCTCATCCCCTCTGTTGTGCATGTTAGCTGATCGTTTCTGCCCTGAGCCTGATGTTTTCTCCCCCCGCAAAAGCCCCGAAAACCTTGTTCAACTGCAGGACAGCTTAAACTTTTGGAAGTACAAGGATGTTTAAGTCTTTCAACAAAATAACGAGACTCAAAGCCAGTAGCAAACCCGTTGAAGAAAGGAGAGCATGAGATAGGACACAGGACTCTGGATGATATAAAAGGAAAATGATCAACATCCCTTCTGGCCTAACTTAGCAACATTTTATAAAGAGACTAAGTGCTGTTTCTTTGGCAGAATGATTATTATCATGTTTGCCAGTGAGTCCTGCACACAAGATTGCATGTAATACGGTAGATACCTTTATCAGAATTTAAAATCTATATAAAAATACATACTGAATTTAGTTCTCATTTATAGTTGATTGCTAAATATTTGTTTCATTGACTTTTTTGCTATTAGCAATTTTAGCAATCGTTATTTTATCCATTTAATTGTATCATTATTCATCGTTTATCACATATACCAGCATTTATCTGTTTTCTATCTTTTCAGCTTTTGCGTTTCATTTTTTTATACTTATTTTGTTTCTTCACTTGTCTGATCTGCTGTAATTCCTCAGTAACCCATCCTAAAATTGTATTTGTTAATTCAACGTTTTTTGTACATTTATTTACATGATTAAGTCAATTATAGTGTGGTTTATATTTTTGTCCATCTCTTTTTTGATTAATTGATTAGTTGATATCCCTCTCCACCCCCTTTCTATCTGGATGCATGTTTACCTTTCAGTTCTTCTTTAAAGTCAGTAACACACAAAGTAAAATATTGTTAAAATATTAGCTCATCACAATGTCATATTTTTAATGCCGTATTTCAGAGGGACATCCTTGCTCCACAACTCAAAAGGTTAAACAATAACTTTAAAATCCTCCACCTAAATTAGCTCGCTGGGGAACCAGCGTCTTATTAACAAGTCAATTGACTAATTTGGCTCTCTCAAATCAAATTTATTCATCCTCATCTTTCCACAAAAGGGTAAAAATTACAAACGCTGAAGCTAATTGTATGCTTGCCATTTTGCTGCGCCGGCGAAACACTTTTGATAGCCAACAATATCTCCTATCTTATTCCGGCTAGCACTGGAAGTAGTCAGACCTGCTGAGGACTCGTCAGAGGAGATGCAAATGGGCTTGATTTTCTGAGCAGTGATTGACAAGAGCTCCAAATGCCTCAGGATAGTCAGTGCTCCTGGCGTACCAGGATGATAGGATTGAATGATGGCCTTTCTCTCTCGTCTACAGCATTTTACTTATTAATCACATTGAGAGTATGAAGCGTGAAATGAAAGCCATCCAGTTAAACTACTCTAGCCTTGACTAAATAAATAGTCTTGTGAGGAAATAACTTTTCATGGGATTGGTTTGTTGGCAATATCCCAAGACGATGCAAAATGCCCCCAAATATGTTGTAAATCACACACACACACCAGCTTCAACTTTGTGGAGAATTAAACAAAGCTTTTGCCTTTTAATCAGCTGAAAACTGTCACTGCACTTTTTGATTCTTTGTTTGACATTGTAAACATATTTTTGAGAAATGTTTTTATTCCGACTGCTTGAACCAGGAGCAGTCATTTTGACAATTATTCTAAATGTCAAAAGAATTACTTTTGTTTCCAAAAGATGATATGAAAATGTGCTTGGTTTAAGAAACACTGTATGATAATTTATTGTCTTGTTATGGTAAAATAGGTGTAATTGATAAGAATCCTCTTTCAGTGGCCTTGCCTTAGAAGGTCAGAGGTTTTATTCCTGGCTGCTTCTGTCCTTATGCTGATGTGTCAAATCGACTATATGCAACATTTCCTCTTCAGGCCTCGTTGGCTGTGTGAATGTCAGGGATATGCATTAAATGAATAGAATGCATTAAATGTCCCATAAATTATTTCTGACTGACATAAATAAAGCCATTTTTTTTAATGTGTTTAAGAAAAACAGCACAAGTGCAGTTTTAGGGTCGGATGTTGGACAGTGCTCGGCGTCAGCTGTGCTGCGTTGTATGAAAATGAGTCACTTGCATCTTTTGAGTCCTTTAAATGAGCTCAATGAACTGTGGAAAATGTTAATTCTCTTCCTGGGGGCCTTTTGTGTTCAACATCCCTTAGGAAATGAAAGGAACATTTTTCAAAAGTTAAACAAGCTCAAACTTTGGTTCAAATTTAGTACTGCTGTCACTCTGTGGGCACAGGAAATCCTCTTTTTATATTAGGATTTTGCTTATTTTTTTCCAGTCCCCCACACAGAAAACATTTTTTTGGGGTTTTTTTTTTCAAAACCACATTTCAATGTCAGCAAATAGAGGTTGTCTGACAAATTGTAGTTTCAGATTACACTGTAAATTAGACTAATTATCATATAATTATCATAACCAGATCATGCTTCAACAACTACACCTAGAAGGCAGGTGACAGACGATCTTTGAACCGGTGCGACAAACGAGTTCAGTCTCATTATAAGTGATCTCTGACTTATTATACTGTTAAAAAAAAAATAAAAAAAAAAAATCACAAATTAACACTTAATATGGTAAATAAGAAGTTTGTAAGAGAACTAACATCTGAACCTTTTTATTAAATGTGTGCTCTTGACACTTGACATAAATCTTGGTGATAAAGCTGTTTTATATTTGTGGTGGTAGATTGAAGTTATCATGACAGAAGTAAAAAAATGCCTTTTCTCTTGACTAAATCTGACTTGGATGTTATTTTTCTTGTCTAAGTGAGGCTTGAATATTGTTAAAGTTTATTCCACAAATGGCTGCATAACAAAAAACACAAGTGCAGCTTTGTTTTTCATGTGTTGTTCTATAATGGCTCCTTCTCATAAATTGATTCAAATACATTGTTTGTTAATTTTTCTATTGATTTGGCTCCAGTAAAATCAGATATGCTTCTGTAAATGTTAAAGCTATATTGTAATGATAGCGTTAGAGTTGCACAGCTCAGTAAACAAGTATTAGTAGCTGTATGCCTGCTTCCAGTGGAAAGACTCCAGAGTTTATGTGATTATTCAGAGTTTCTGCCATGCTACCCTTCGGCCAAGCAGCGTGTTTATCAGCAGGAAGATGTGAAGTTCAGCTGAAAAATCCATCCACACCCATCGGGAATGTATGCATGATTAATACGGCTTGTGTATGTACAGTACACTCACCATGTAACCAATGTTTACCATGACTCACACAGCCTGCGGCAGGTGAGACGGTAACCATTTAATTTCTGAGACGTGCATTGGTGCCATCTGCTCTGCTATATGATTTTTAACTTTATGCGGTCACCAGTCATTTTGATTAAATAAGACCTTGAATATTCTCTGTGGTTAAAATATTAAATTGAACTTTTTCTATCCATATCGTAAAAAAAAACAACAAAAAAAACCTTGCTCTGAAGTCTCGGCTGTCTCCTCTTGGCTGTATACAATATTAAATACTTATGAATAACCATCATGCATGCTACATGTGGTGATGCATGTAGTATTTTATGTAGAACCGGTTTTTAAAAGTTTGTGTGTGTTACGGAGAGAAAATGTAGTGCTCCGTCTCTCTCTCGCTTACGTTTCATTCAGGGACTTTGTGCAAATGTCAGCAGGCCTCCCTGCAACTCCCAAGCAGTCTAACTGGAAATGGCAGAGAGGCACAGCTGACCATATGGCTCTTGTAATTAATCGCACCGATTAATTTTTGGCTCGCCCTCAGTGTCTGCACAGACACTTATGTGATACCAGAACCTGGTGAGGAAGCAGCGCCGCCACACTGTCGTGCTGCGGGTTCGAATTACGAACACAAGGTCACATGGTGCTCAGGTTAGCACCACAGAGGAGAGCAGTTCTTTTTTTGTTTTTTTGTTTAAAGAGGATATGGGTGGAACAGTGATGGGCAGCACATTTCCCTAACTGCAAAAAAGTCCATAAAACTGTACGTTTCTCTAATTTCCTCTTATTTCCAAGAACATGCAAACCATTTCCGATAGAAAATAGCTTTCCAAGCCTCAATCAACCATCTTTAAAACTTGGCCAAGAAACACAGTGTTCTCAATCAAAGTGCACAAACTGGACTTCATTTTTTACAAAGAACATGAAAATAGGAGCTTTTACAATGCAAGTGACAGATGGAACATTTTGGTGAGACTCAAGTGAAAGCCGTTACATACATTTCAGAGTTCACATGTAATACTATAGTAAAATTGTTATTAGCTTTTGAACAGCTTTGTATATTTTATTGTGACCGTGAACTATAAGAATGGATGATGAGAAAGTTTAAGATCTGGCACAAAATCGGGATTTTGGAAAGACGCTATGTCTCCTTCTAAATCTACCAGTTTGGGCCATGTTAATGACTTCTGGTCCAAAGTTTAAAAAGAAAAGTGTATGGAAAGATATTAGTGTCAAACTACACATCTCAGTCTCAGTATTTTACCTCCTTATTAAAAAAAATAATGAAGGAAAATGTTTGACCACAAAACGAAAGCATCTCAGCTTGATTCTAGGATTTGCTAACTGCTACCAAAGGTTCAAGGTACGAAAACGTTTAAAAGAAATGTGGCGGGTCACTGTTTGTAACACAAACCTACAGGGGAAGATATAACAACAGCTTAATTTGATATAATTCACATAGCAAGCTAACTAACATGGGTATATCGAGCTAAACAAGTAAGCTAAGAACCCAAAATGGCTTAGTTTTAATGTAAAATACAACAACATTTTGATTAGCAGTGTATTAAAGTGCAGAATATATACTTAAAACATGTTTTAAGGTTAACTAGATAAACATGTGCTTGTGTTGGTTCCACTTTCTTCTCCCACAGCCTGGGACACACAGCATTTGCGAGCACACATGACCCCATAAGCTGACACACTTCAGAGTACAAGCATTACCCAGTATGCAGTGTTTACCACTGAGATAAGATATTGCTTCTACAAACAAAGAGCCTTTTACTCCAACAGATGTTCATTTATAAAGCAGAATACATTCACCTTTAAACCACTCAGATGCTTCAAAGGAGCTCTGCTTGTTTTAACCATTCAGTATATATCAGATTGGACAATGTGCAGGGCTGTTTTGTGTTTCGGTTTGAAGGTATTCAGGTAATGCTGACTTTGAGATAGCCAAAGACAGCATTTGTGAAAGTTTGCGCCCAATGAAATACGTGCTCTTTTGTTGCTTTCGTTAGTGGATTTGTGTTGACCTGCATCGATCAGAACAGCATTGTCAATAATAATAATAATAATAATAATAAATACATAAATAAAAGGTCAATATTATTACAAGAAGCCATTAGCTCTCAGTGTCACCGACTGTCTTATAAGGCACTCTATAATTATAGCTGGATTACAAAAGAGCACTAGTTGTAATATTTCTTTTGAGAAATATTAAAGTGTTGGTTCAACCATATAAAGAGGCATTTCGGCGTTGTTGTCCAGAGCCTGAGAGACACAGGCTGGTCCGTTTTCCAGTATGATTATAATGCTTCCTTTTGCCTCTGCTCTGGGATTGATAAGAAGTACAGCCACCTACAGCTGTACTTCTCTGCAGAATTGCACAGTGATAACACACAAGCAAGAGATCAAGCTTTTATCTTTGATGTAGACATCTGATATACTTGGTAACGTGTATCAAAAAGGTACAGAGGTCCAGCGGTGTAAACCACAGGGTGCAAAATAGGACAAGATACAGCTGTGCAAAGGATGTTAAAATTGGGAAAGTAAACAAAATTCTGCCAAAATGAAAAAAACACGTATAACCCCCACTTCTGAATCTGTTCAAACTTCTTACGTACACAGCAGAAACACATACAAGAAATCACCTGCAAAGATGACAATCTTCTCGTGGTCAAAACGTTGTCTTGTTTCGTCTTAACCATTAAACTTCACATGTAGCTGAAAAAGTTCATGACTGAGAGGAAAGGGTTAATTGTGACACAAAAACCATAAAGGACAAGCAGTGAGTACCAGATATGTGTGAACACATGTTTTTAACAGGCCATCTAATTCATTCCCTTTGAATGAGTGACAGAATATATACTGTAAAGATACTGACGCACTTTGTTCTCCAAAACTGAGTTAATTTTCACGTTAAAAGAGGTTTTGTAGTCCTCAAGAGCCAGCCATAAAATGGAAGGTTGTACCTTATCTTTGCCTGTGCTCTCTCGCTTTTATTATAGAGGTAATTTGCATTTTAATTTGGAGCTTGAACCTGTGCTTAATAGAATTATACTGAAAGACACATTGACATAGTTTTCTGACCCCTTCAAGGCCTGCAAGTACCATAGGGGCAAAACCGCTGGAAATTATTGTGAGGTTGGAGGTTGAGCCCAGCTGGGATAAGCCTTAAAGATAAACACTGCCCCCCATAAACAGCAATTATTACTATAATTTTTAAACTCCCTGCAGATGCGTTACATTAAGTGGTACAATAATATGTTATGGCAAAAAGCATAGATTCACTCCATCTTTTGCTGCAGCTCTTACCACACAAACAATTTTTTTTTTTCCCAGAATGTACAAGTTTGGAAGGCCTCGCAGAGGAAGCAAAGCAGTATCGCGGTTTTCTCTTTCGCTTATGGCGGCACTGTGGCTTGTTTTGCAGTAATAACTCCTAGGCCTGTATCTGTGAAATTGGAAATGGGCATGTCAGACATTTGAATGTTTACCACAGCTTTGCATTTCCTATTTCCGTCAATATTAGGTTAGGCTATGGAAGAAATAGCTTGAGAGTGGGAAGTGCTATGAAGCATGAAAAGTCTAGCTGTCAACCAGTGAGAAGGAGAACCAGAAAGGATGAAGTTTGGCGTTTTATAATAAGAGACGAGGGGCCGGAGAAGCAAACAAAGCGTTTCAGCGAACATTTACTTTAAACACAACAGGTGAAGAAATATGAAGATGTGGCACGTTCAGTGAGTAACATCACCACTCCTAAGCAGGTGCTGTTTGACTTTATTATGTTAACAGTGGATCTGTTTTGCACCTGCATTTGCTGTACCATACCTCCCTCACATGCACCCACTTCACCACTGACTATTCTTAAAAAGTGTACTTTTGATGTTACTTATTGTGTACAAATACAACAAAATCTTTGCAAATTTTAATTTTAAAAAAATGAAGTGTATAATTATTCATGTAAGATTTGAAAGACCTACGTACGGGCGATGAAAAAGTATTTATCTACCAATGGGTTTCTCCTTCTTTCAACTTAAATATTTCAGATCAACAAAACAACAACAAAAAAATATCTCACTAATACTTTTGATTGATATTTCTTTTAGCTCTGAAATCTGAATTACAATTAGTGATGGCAAATTGGAGTAGTTAATTCCTTCTTGAGGTGTTTTTTTTATTTTTTTTTATCTTAAATATGCACTCACAGGAAAATGATTATGCAACGTTCTTGATATTACATGTAGCAAGATGTCCCATGTGAAAATAGCTTTTTTCAATGCGAGTAAAATTTACGGATTCTTCAACGTTTTGCTGGGGGATAATCACGCAACATTAATGTCTCTGCACGATAGATGGAGCATGAAGGTCAAGATATAGACTACCGTCAATTTTATTGGCTGTTCTGTTTCCCACTGATATACAAAAATCATGCAACTTTTTGGCCCTATGGTTTACCCACTTTCTTACTGTGTCCATGATCAACAAAACACCGAGAGGATTTCCAGCCTGTGCATGTTTGTCTCCAACCTCAACATACCAATGCCCAGCTGAGCCAGAGGCCATTTCAACAGATTGATAGTCTCCGTTTCATTATACCCAGATGAGCCCACAGCCCGTAACTGATCCAGGGGATTGCTGGGTTTGACATCATCTACCTCCAGTCTCTCAGCTACTCATACAGAAGTGCAACAGTCCAAATCAGCTCCTTAAGGCATGTCATAAAGAATGCCATATCTATGTTTTATACCCCATAAAATGAAGCCTTAATTTTCATATACATACATAAATGCTGCCAGAGGTTGTTTCTGCTAAGAAGGGTTTTTTTGTTGTTGTTGTTGTTTTTGTTTCAAGGAACTGATTTTCCACCATGCAGGACTTGAAGGACAGTACAATGCCAATTAAGTCAGATGCTGATTTGGCTGTTTTTTGATCATCTTTTTTTTGGCCTATTAACGAAAGTGTCCTGTAATTTTCTCTTTTCTGAAGTAAAATGAGTTTTATTCCTGCCTCTTCATTTGCTTGAATAGTGGGACCTTTACAGGAAGTTCTGCTGAAATTAAAGTTTATGCTATAACTTTAAGTTTATAGCATAAAGTTTGTCTCAACACATACATTAAGATACACTGTAAAAACAATTATTTGCAGAGGAAATATGTTGTAAATACAATTTCTTAGTTTGTCAAGTTAAAAATAAGTAAAAGAAAAATAAGCTCATTATCTTTAGCACAGTTATCTTATGTTGCATATGACTAAAGATTCATACTTTCACCTTACGATAAACAAGGAATACATGTCAAACACAAAGGTGCTAATGCCAAATCATATTGCATTAAATCTACACTCAACACATCTAAAAACTTTGTTTTAAACTGCTGACCTCGACCACGACACAATACAAAAACTGTAACCCAACAAATTTCTCAGGCCCAAAACACACCGCTTGCATCTGATTTTTCACGCTTCGATCAAACTTTCACCTGACACACAGACTTCAGTTCGATGCTCCCGCTACAGACCGTTGGACTCTCGAGAGCGAGTCCAAATTTGCAACATTATGTATCGGACTACCCGTCAGCATAAACACAGACTGGTTTGGAAGTCAACTCAAAGCTGCGAGCTTATCGTTTCCCTCTTTCATCTTTTTCTGTAGTTCTGAGTTCCTACCATGACTAACTACGTTCTTTTTTTTTTTCCATAAGCAAAAGATGCAGACACACTGACATGAACTGCTGCTTCATCAAGTTTTGTACTTGCTTGGGGGCAGAATATATATAGTCACTAATATATAATTGATATGGGTATTTCTAACAATATTTTTTAAAACTGATTTCACTTAAATATCATGTAGTTTTCACAACCTTGCTTGAATGTGGCCAGATCTTTTTCTTTTTTGAATTCGAACACATTCAGGACAGCTGTGAATTATAAGATGGGGCTCACCACAGTGTGATTTCAATTTCCTGGATGCAGTGGACCTTGTTGGGTCTCTAAGCTACAACTTGTCTGACTTCAATCTCCTCACTTGACAAATTGTCAATTGTCATATAAATCCTTGCATTTTGAGCTGTAACTACTTTCTTCCTTTGTGTTACAGAGTGACACCCAAATCTGGGGTCTTTCCTGATGTCCTCACCCTTCAGCATATCATGGTTAGTGCTTAGCCTTACCCATACTTCATTTATTTGACAGAATGTATTTTTTTCCTGCAGATTTTTGTCTATGTACCCCCATGGGTACTTTGGGTGCCAAAAAGGCTGCAAGAGTTGTTTAGAAGCGAGAATCCAGGATACACCTTCAACAGGTAACTTTCAACGCACCTGACAAGGAGCCCAAAGACTGTACATGTAAAATGAGTAAAAAATAATATTTACACCATAACTTTATGGTTAATTCTACTTATTTGTAATTTGCTTTGGATTTCTTTAAAATGTTATGAATACTGAAATGGAAAAGAAAGGGAGAAAGGTGGGAAATGAATGAAAGAAAAGAATGAAGATAAGAAAATAGGACAAAAAGAGCCATAGAGAGAATATAAGTGGACACCTGATAAGTCTGCTTCTAAACCTTCAGAAAGGGAAAGACAAAATAAAACAAAAATAAACTGAGAAATCATAGCGACAAACAACATGTGTGATAAGAGTTACGTCACTGAAAAGAACACGACACAAATTAATACCAGATTATTTAGTAGCAACCACAGCCCAATGTAGAGTGTGACAGGGGGCAGCATATGACCCAACCTGACAGATAAATAGGTACACAGACCCAATCACATGAATCCCACCTTCATACCCATGCACAGAAATTCACACCCACTCACCCAATGTAAACACACACCAAAATGGAAGACCACAACCACTCACACTCCCTATACGCTCTACGCTTAAACTTTAAACTCTTGGGACCTCCCAGTGTCCTAATATGAATTCCTCCATAGGGTCAACTATGGGGGAATTCATATTCATATTAGGACATCCCCATAGGATGTTCTGCCAGCAGCAGAACATCAAACACATGCCCCAGAACGCCTTATGCTGCAAATCCACAGGTGCACCCCTGCATGACGAGAGAACACACTGCAAGCTACGCACATCGCTCCCCTCCAAAAACTGCACAATAAAACAGACACCTCGGAGCCATGCAACAACACCGGACCCTCTGACCCTCTGACCAAGCACCCGGACAGGATCAACTCACCCGAGCAGTCCCATGCTGCTCGGCGGATAAAAACCGACGTCCCGTGTTTGTCTAATTTTGTCCCAAGCACACTCTAGAAATATATCTATATATATACATATATATATACCAAAACTGCATAGCCTTGCAAGCATTTTATTAACATCAAAGTCTCCAACATCACTCTCTCAGATTACACATTTTAAAGCTTGGGATTCATCAGAGAAAATATATGTTACTTTCAAGCAGTTATTCACTTTGAAGCTGCATCTTCACTGCTCCCGTTCCCCCTACTTTGCTGGCAAGTTCTCCCAGCAAGAACATTCTGACAATATTTCAAACCGTCTCCCTCTCTCCTGCTCGGTAAAGAATTTGAATCTGTCCCGTGTTTGTTTTGCTAAGGAAAAAATTGTATGCACTCCAGACTAGCATGATCAGAGGGAAAGTAGATTGAGACGGACACAGCCCAGATCTATAATTGGAATCTGTTTGTGGATGTTCACAGTGTGAATGCCTATTCTCCAAGAGCTCCCTCTCCCTCTAAAGGCAAAGGAGCACATGAACAAATCTTTGTAGATTCCTGCTTCTGTTTGGCAATTGCAAACAGAGGAAGGTGCTAAATATTGATGATGTTGTAGAGAATTTTACTTCATAACACCATGAAAAGCACTGAAAAGCACATTTTGTGAAGGGAGCAGACATGCGTTTTGGATTGCCACCAAGTAATAAGCTCAGTGGATGTCTGTGTTTTATATTTACTGTGTAGAAACCCCCCCCCCAGAAAACAATCTCTTGATATCCTTGAGCTTCTGAGCAGTGGATGGTCATCATTAATGCTTACAATCCCTTGTTTCTGGGGTCTGAAGGCCAGAGCTCTGTGTTCCTGTTGATTGGTCTATTATCGGAGACACCAACATGGAACTGCCTGTGGTGCTAATGGTGTGCTCCCTCATTCATACTGACACTGAGAAATGGTAAGCCATTATAACTCACAGCTTCTCAACATAGCCTGTCACTGCAGTCCTTCATTCAGCATCCATCCTCTGCAGTAGACCAATGATTGCTGCTGAGGGAAATGATACAACACCTTAATGCTAACATTTTTGAGGCTGCAGCCATAAGCAGTTTTTTTTTTTTTTTTATGTTTTGAAAACCAGTTACAGAAGTGAAGAGCTGCTTAAATCTTGCTGCTATTGCAGAGTAAGCCAAGTGGGAGCTAGGTTGGTTTGGTTGTTGGGACAAAGCAGAGTAGCCTGCGAGAATGGGGGAAGAACATGAAAATTACACAGATTTATACCCAGGGCTGCTGCAAGGGAAAAATGCTAAGAGGTTGACTGCTAATAAACTTTTAAAGTTTGTCCAAACTTTAAAGCTTCAGCATGTTGTGGTGTTGCAGTAATAATAACTCTGTTGAAAAGATGATCAATAGAAAAACCAACTCGAATACTTAAAGTCACTTTATCATACATTTCGTTTTGCCTAGACCTCTGTCATATGACACAATAATACTAAATGTTTAAGTAAAACTACACTCTTAAATCAAGTTAACTTTACTATCTACAATTATAGATCTAATAGTAAATCATTAAGTATTTTTTTTCAGTAATTGGTAACAATTAACATAGGTCAATATTTTAATATTTTAATTTAAACTGAATTTAATTTTATGGCAAATTTAGTCAAATTTTATTACATCCTCTCAAATAAATAAGGCAAAATCAACTTATGCAATCCACTCATCAGGAAACCAGGAGATGAGACAGAAAACGAACTAACCACCTAAGAAATGTAAAGTAAAAGTAGCCTTTCCGTGTCATCACGTCAATTTACTATTGCACTGTACAAAGCCAGAGCGGCCAGTGACAGCGATGGAAAAGCTGTCAGAGGATAAAGCCACAATCCCTCTACCGCGTCACTATTTATAGCTGAGCCGTGCAAATGTCAGTGATTTATGCTGACATGTGTAAACGCTGCTGTCACATTAATAATTGTGTTGCAAAAATAGTCATAGGAACAGCATGCAGAGTAAGCAAGGGTAAACAGAGTTCCACGTATGTATTTGGTTGACAGTACACATCCTGAGACACGGACTATAAAACACACAGCTCAATGTATATTTTTTTCATTGACTTTAAAAGAAACTAGTGACTTTAACGAACCATTTTAATATATGTAATGATTTCAATAAAAATAAAAAGTCTGCAGACCCTGGATACTATTCAGTCTACTCATGGTGGAAGACGCCTGGTCCATCTGCTCAATAGCGCTACATGCTCTGCTTCAAAATGGGTACATCAAGAAAAACATACTAATCAATATGTCCTTCTCTAAGTGAAGGCTTTTTATCTTGTTGGAGTCGCTGTGCAGGTTTCAGAGTGTGCGTTTGCGTATTTGTCTGGTATATTAATTTGCATTGCTGTCCGCTTTTCTTTGTCTGCCCCGTGCAGTTCCTCTCAACTCTGTGAAGGTGCAAGCCTCTTCTATCAATGTTTATGCTAAGCATCAATTTGAACCCAGGTTAAGGCGCATCAGTCACTCTTCTGTTATTCTTTCTCTGTGCTGTTTTGCTCTCCTCATCATCTGAACAATTTTTATGTGCTGTACTGGATTTCATGTTGCTGCAATCAGTCAAAGGTAATTAAGAGATGATTACTTTATGCAGTCTGACTAAAAGATGTTTAGCTTTTCAGGTTTAGATACTTTATCTTGCAGAGTCTCAAAGAAGAAAGCAAAAATCAATACAGGGAGCCACTATTAATGGATATAGCTGCTTGAAAGTCTAATTCTTTTATCAGGAGAAAGAGCAATCCACAGTCTTGACAATTAATTTAGCAAACAAGGCCTCGGGAGACCAGTGAAATCTCAAGGGTTTAAAGTGCAATCTGCATCGCAGGAGAGAACAGGCTTAGATAAGAACAGTGTTATTGTTTTAGTTTGTGGTCACAGCTTGCATAGCTCTTCGTCCTCTAATGGCATTTCAAGAAAAGGTATTAACATGTAAAACTTTACCAAGGCTCTTTTTTATTCTTGTAAGCAAAATAATATGGTGAATGTTCACTATTAAGCTAAATAACTACTGAGAGGCAGATTCCCTACAACACCTCTGTAGATGTTGTGTACAGTTAGCACAACTCTCTTGGCTAAATCTTCTAGCCCTCCCTGGGAACGGCGTTGCAAATATCAAGCTTCCCAACCGGCAAATTTTTTTCCGAGGCTATGCTTATGTGTGGTAATCTGCCAAACTTTAAAGTGCAATCACTCTCCACTGGAAAGTCCTGCTTTTCATTTGACACGGGGTGTTACGCTGGACCAGCAGCTAATTATTTTTACCCAGTGATTAACATTTGAAGGAAGCACAATCTCCAACAGCCAGAGAATGTGTTGCATCACAGCACAGCTCACAGGCATGCAAGAATGTTTAAGACTATTTTTATTTGATGTTGGTGGGCTATTTTTTTTATTTGTTTATTTCCAATATTCTGTACAACTGTATTTGTGTGTGTGTGTGTGTGCGTGTGTGTGTATGATCGCATATGTGTGTGGCCTTGTGTTTGATACAGTGGAAGGACCATTTTCCTAATTCATACTACATTGTGAGGACTGACTGCTCATTCTGGGGCCCCATAAGAAGAAGTGTTGGTTTTTAGATTACATTTAGGGTTAGACATGTAGTAGCAAAGGTTTTGGGTAAAGATCAGGGTTATGCTATAGAAATGAATGAATATATTGGTAACAAGCTTTCCCATCAATTTTAAATATCCATAATCAAAAATAAAAGATTTCAATTATTACTGTCTCCTTTAGCCAGGCTTATTTGTCTTATGTTGTTTTGCATTTCATATTTGCATGTCATCTTTTTAAAAGCTTGCTGTGACCTCTGAACACAAGAACACCGCAACAAATCCATCCTTTTTTTATCACATGGAGCTAATGGGTATTGTCAAGTTGGAGAACAGTGTGACAATAAATTAATGGCCAGGGTTCACTGTGCAAATCACTGTATACATTGCAACACCAGTAATTATTCTTTACAATAAAAATATCTTTGCACATTTGTTGTAATCTGAATTGAAGGCGACAGCTTACAATTACAAGAGCAAAATTACTGGTCTTGACATAGTTTTATGTGTAGCTGCTGTGCTGAAACTATTGTTCCCACCAGTCCATTGTTTTCCACAGAAATGCTGGCTTTCATAGTTTAAAAAGGGGGCTTTTAAGATGCTAATTCAAGTAATCTTTGTTTCCGCATTGTATTCGGAACATGTGGAATTTTCAGTTTTAGTTTCTTACTCATTGGGGCCTGCCATAGCAATGCATTGAAATGCCTTGCTTGGACATGAACTAAAGCTACGGCATGAACTAAAGCACTTTTTCTGGTAGCGAAAAGCCTCGAAGTAAACATGTGATTTTTACATTAAAAAATTCCCCAACTGTTTATTTCTTTCGTCTAAGACAAACAGTATTTCAAAAGAGTTTATGTTTCATAAACAATAATTAATGTGGTGTTAAGAGATGAGCGTTTTTTCTGGTAACAAAGTGCCATGAAGAATAAATCCGATTTTTACTTTTGTGTTGAATGTGTGTTTTGTAATATATTTACCACTGATGACAAAAAAAAAAAAAAAAAAAAAAAAAAACCTTTTAACTTTTCTACCAAATTCACCAACTGCACAATTGATGAGTGTGTTTCCTGGTAGCGAAGTTCCACGATGTAAACATCTGATTTTTACTTTTGCAAAAGTAAATATCAGAAGGCAGTGCATTAACATTAGCACAAACATTATCAGTAGCTACTGCCCACATCTGCAGTTACCTTTTCCCTAAAATAAGCTTTTTTGCCATTTTTTATTTATTAGCCATGTTTAGCACACTGAATGGAGGAAGTCAATGTAAGACATCATGCTAGTGATACCTCACATGCCACTGGTAGCATTTAGGCTAACATTAACATTTTGGCTAATTTTAGGTCACACATTAATTTTAACATACAGAATGGAGTAAGTCCACATTACTCAACATGCTTGTGACTCTCCACATGCTATTGAGTACAATGTAGCTTATTTTAGCACGGATGCTAATTTTTAGCATCAAAACGCTGCGTTCCAACCGACAGGCACATTTTGGCAGGCCCTGTTTAAATTTCTTCAGAAATTTTCTAGTTTCAGATGACCATTTCCTATTTTTCCTAACAAATGCAATAATCAGTACTGTAACTTTTGTGCTTTAATGCTTTAAAAAAACAAATAAATTGAAATGTAATAGAATAGAAATGTAATAGAAGGAAGGGAAAACTCTGAAAATCAACTTTGCAGAAGCTTTGAAAAAAGTCAAAAACTTCCTGCAGTAGTCTCAAGACATCTCAGAAATGCATGAAATAATGCTTGTGGCTATATATCCTAAGCTATAACCTCAGTGGGAACAGTCACTACAGTATTCTGAATAGTGAGAGCATCAGTCACATCTAAACATATGTGTGTTTATCTTGGTGTATCAACCAAAATTTCTTTCAGATAATGCATTTATTTTCATTTAACACATGTACAGTGTTTTCCACTTCACTGCATTCTCACTACTGACATTTAGCCATATTCTCCTTTTGCTTACTCTATCTCCCTGATAATCCACAAGCTGTCTCTTTTTAATTGCTAATGTCTGAGCGAGCTGGAAGGTTACATTGACGGATGGTGCTCCGAACTGTAAAGGACACCAGACTCGCCGAGTGACACAATTAATTTGATGCACGTGCAAACTTTCATATTATATATTGCCTTTAAAGGCCAGATTTCTGCTATTATTGTTCACTCCACAAATCAAACTTCTATGGAGGAGTGGAAAGAACAAAGTCCTTGGTGGAAAGAAGCCCTGTTTGTGGATTTCTTATTATGAAAATACAGATAGGAGACACAGCAAACGTGGAAAAATATCCTCTGGTCAAGACGAGATCAATTGGACACAAGCCAAGCAGAAAACACCAGAGAGATAAAAATGGGTGGCTTGATCAGACAAGACCAAAATAAAGCTTTTTTTTTTTTTTTTTACTTACCACTGTCTACATTGCGAAATATACTGGAAGAAGCATCATGCAGTGAGGATGACATTCCTTAGCAGAAACAGGCAAGCCGGTCAGAGTTTATGGGAAGATGGAAGAAACTAATTAGGGGACAATCTCTGAACATTAGGTGATGCAAAAACACTTTAGACAGGCTCCACCTTCCAACACTCACACACTAGACTCCATCCAATCTGCATGTGCTTGAGCCATTTTGCAAAGTGGAATGGATACATATTTCTGTCTAAATGTGCACAGCTGGTGTAAACATACACTAAAACCCTTGCAACTGTGATTTTGATGTAAGATGAACATTAACGTAACGGTCTGAATACAAACCCACACCCATATTTATTTTTAAACACAAATTAAACACAATGTGTAATTTTCTTTTAATTTTGTTATACTAATATAGTTTTGTTCAACAATTATTATTATTATTATTATTATTCAAGGATCATCTTAAATTTAGGGGCTGGGTTTTCATTAAACTTCATGAAATTAGTACAACACTTAGCACAGCAGAACACCTCAGATTATTTTCACAAGAGAACACTTCAGTCAAAACTCCTCAATTGTCCACAACCCAATTTTCTTGTCAAAACATCCAAGACATCCATCAGATGGTCTCCTCCTGTTTAATTTAGTTAAACACGCCTTTGTTAATCATAAAACACTCATAACATTTACACAGAGAAAGTGTAAAAATACCAATATGACCGGCTAGCTTGAAATTTGAGTGACGGGGCTATTATTTTATTTTATTCTTTTTATTTTTTATTTTTTTTGTTGTTGTTTGGGGAATGGGGGGTATAAATACAGCAGGAATAAAACTAAGAAGGCTAAAACTTGACATGTAAGGCCACATAGTCAAAACAAGGAGTTAACTAAAAACCCAGGTTAGCTAGGCCTATCGCTGGAGTGAGCAATGTGTTGGAATCAAATGGAATATTAAAAACTTTACAGTAATGACAATAAGATATCATAAAACTGAGGTGATAAAAATATAGAAGGCAGCATAAAACCTTGACCTAACACTCCACGGGTAGTACAGAAAAGACAAAATTACTAAAATCCTTAGAAGGGCACACAGCAATAAAAGTCTATAAATGCAGAGTCTTGGCAATAAAAGTGGGCATGGTCCTGCTACTCTCTGCTGTACGTCCCTCAGTAGTCGACCCTCAGCTATCGATCCAGCTCCGTCTCCCCGGTGACTCTCTCCATCCAGTCCTCATCCTTGGCCAGGAAGGATCCCCATTGTCCAGCCAACGTGCTTAGCACCGTTGGGTCCTGGGCTCAGGTGCACCTCCACATGGCTCCAGGGCCTCACTGTTTGCGATCTGTAGGGTCACCTCTTCCATTCTGCTCTCGTCTCAGAGAGGCTTCACCTCATGCTGCTGCTCATTAACGCACCTTTACGGTCCCTGTTGCCTGTGTCTCTCAGCCGGTTGGCTCGTCCCTTGTTGTCGCCCTTGCTGCTGGTCTGCCTCCATTTGTCAGTCTTTGCTGTGGTTGCTTGCCAACGGTGCTCAACCACTGGTCCAAGCAATGGCAACCATCTCGCTGCTCTCTTTCACAGCTTGTTTCGTCTCTCTTTCCATTTGCTCTTTAATTCCTATATGGCACATCTGTACAGTAAGTAGGTGGGACTTTCTGGTTTGGTCAGAGTGTTTGGGAAATTATATAAAATTGTTCTTAGCAATTGTGGACCTCAGCAGAACAAGGAAGTCTCAGACAACAAGGCATCTCATCTAGTCTGGCCTGGTGTTTTGCTCCTTGACTGTGAGGTTTTGCTAATTGTGGGACAGTTTTGATTGTAATGTGTCACCAATTGCAAAATATCCCAACAACAAATGTTAAATTAGTAATTATAACGTGACAAAATATGAAAAAAGCTCAAGGGTATGAATACTAATTCATCTCCTTGCTATGTAATTTAAACCTCCACCTCCAGGTTTATACTAAACATAACAGTAAGCTTAAATTCTCCCTAGCTGGCCTGATCAGAGTGAGACAAAGACAGGCTTATGCACAACAGAGTGAACTCCACATCTTTCAGTGAAATGTGCTCAGGATCCCATCGTCTTTAAGGCAGTTTCTGTCACTTAGATTGAAATAACTTATTCAGATAGTGACAGGGAAGCTTAACCTCATGCTAAGCTTACGTTGAGCCTTACAGTCATTTATGGCAGCTGTATAAGTCAAATAGATTTAACTGCAAATTAGTCGTGTGCCTTCTGGGGAAAGTGAGTAATATAGTACTGCTGAACTTATCACTCTCGTACACATCTATTGTACCACAAATAACATTTTGTACTGAAGAGATCCATTTCTGTTGCATTTATGTTTTGTCAGCTACGGTTATGTCCTCCATCAAAAACAAAAAGAGTTGCAAGAACCTGAGTCAAATTCCTGTCAATCTATCTCGTCTGTCCTTTATGTTAGCTACTTTACTTTCAAAGGCTTGGCAAGTGAGACTATATACTACAGAAAACAGCTTTGACTTTGCTCTCAACTATGTGAAGTAGCTGCAATGGACCTTCCATATACTCCATGGTTTCTGTAGAAACAATAAACAGAGTAGAAACCAAACCATTGAAACTCCTTTGATTTCTCTTGGCAAATGATGGAACGCCCTCGGCAGCAATTAAACTGTGAACTCAGCTCAGCCTACAAGGGACAATTTTGAGCACATAGTTTGAACTCCAAACCAATTGGAAGGAGTATGTTTAAACACATTTAAAGCTATTTTTAAATGAAAATATCTGCACCTTTCCTTGGCTTGAACCCTCTGTTTGCTACCAGATGGTAGGTCAGGCGGTGTTTGAATTCTAATCCTCAACCTACTGAAGTGGTGAGGAACATTATAGGAGGAACTCTTTGTTAAAAAGAAAAAAAAGGGGCTCAGACATGCATATTAAACACAGGCCTGAAGAATACTCTGTTAATGTCAGGTGTTCCCCTTGGTGTACTGGAGCATCTGGCTGAGAGGGTGGGGACGTTTTCTTAACATGCCATAGCTCAATGGCACAAACTAAAACATGGGTGCGTTGGTGTTTTTACTAAAGGTGTTAAGAAAAAAAAATAATAGTGTTTTAATTTTTGCATACAGATGCGTTTTTTTTGTTTTTTTTTTGCTGAGGTTTGCAATCACAGGTTGTTCAGCAAATATCACTTACTGCTAGAAAATTGTTGATCCACATCTCAAATTTCTCATGTTTTCATTTTGCATCTGTTGCTTTTTAATAGACTCTCCAGCTTCCTTCACAGTTCATACAGTCATACAGTTCAAGGTCAGCAGTGGCTCTGAAATGCAATGGTTAATTGTGTGTATTGCTGTCTGTGTCTCAATTTGTTTTGCAATGGACTCGCAAAATATCCATGATGCAGCTTGCCTCTTGCTCCTTGATGATTGGATAGGCTCATCAACAAGGAAAGATTGGTTGTGATATGCAAAGGTTCTAACAAAATTTGGTTTATAAAATTGCCAAAATATTCAGTCATATCATTCAAGATTTAAACAACCCTGCTGACACCTGTTGAGGTATATTGCACTTCTCCCTTACAAGACCAACTAATTTAAATATTTGGACATATTTTGGGGAAATATGTGAATTAACAAGCTAACGGCAAGCTGTTTTTGCTAATCCATAAAGAAAAAAAATAAGAAAACTATTATTTTGTATGATAAGCACTTGAAAACCACCACAAAATTACAACAAGCAATAACTATTGTTGGATGTTTGTAAGTCTATGTAATATGAGCAAATCTAATTAAGCACCAACTAAACCTTTGTAGACGTTGAACAAAACAAAACCACAGTACTAGAAAAAATAAATCTGGTTTATAGGCCATAATGCAGTGAGGTTACAGTGCCAAAGACCACATCATGAGGGACTTTATGAATTTGAGCTAAAAAAAAAAAATGCTGAGACAGAAAAAAACAAATATTTAATGTTTCTACATTAAAAATGCTTAGTCTACTTTAGATGATTACAACAGGAGGCTGCACAATTGTTTTGAATAGCTATGACAAACATAAAATGACAGTTGTTGAATTGTGTTTTTGTTTTGGCAAAGAAACATTTTCACAGCCACCATTGGTAAGTAACATTTTACTGAGAATATGGCCTGCATTATTTTGAGAGTTCACAGAGAAATCTCAAGTGGCTGGCTTAAAACGGCAATTTCCTTGATTGTTTAGCTGATAGCAACATGACAAAGACAATACAAAAGCAACAAAACTGGACAAAGTTAAATCAAAAAAGAAATTTATACAAAAGAATCTTTTTTTTTTTCTTGATTACAGCCACAGTCAGCAATCCTTGGCTTGGAGACAAAACAAAGCAATTCTTAATTTCCAGCAGTCACAAATGCCAGAACCCAAGGCACATGGAAGAGGCAGATAAAGTTGTTATTGGCAAATGTCCTTGGTGCCAGCAGAGTGAGCGCTCAGTAATCCTACTTTGTTATTAGTCTCCCAGGACCCAGGGACTCGGCGTTGCTATCACAGGCTGGTCCCATGCAGATAACACCAGCTCAATTCACCCTCACATCTACTCATAGTTAAATTGTCTACAATTATCAAGACTCAGGAGCTTATTATTGCCCTCTTTTATTTGTGCAGCCTCCCACACAAGCTTCGAAGTTTTAAATGGTGGACGTTGCATAACATGTTAATTCTCCATTCAAGAAAAGCATCGATCCCATCAGCTTTCCCTTAAGCTTTAATTAACCACGAAGCAGTGAGGTATTATATAGTCTGCATTTTAATTGTGTCTAATCTGTTTTTTTTTCTTCTAGTTTTTACATCCCAAAAATAAATTTATTTCATATCACACTAAGAGCAAAAACAAATAATCAGTAACAAACAAACGGTGTCAACGAAAATAACTTTTGTAGCCAAGGAAAAAGTTATGACACTCTGCCTACTAATAGCTAGTGTTACCCCTTGTGGCTTTGTGAGATGCTTCTTGCAGCTTATCAGTTTCTGTCTGTGATTTGCCCCACTTCCTATTTCAACTGTAAGATGTTTAAAGGTTTTTTTTTTTCATCTACAGCCTGTGTCAAGTCACTCCACAACATCCCAAAAGGAAAGTTCTTTACCTGAAATGCTGCATTTGGTTTAGGTAAAACGTGTTTTGCGTTCTTGTGTATTTTAGATGATTTTATCCAGAGGTACTTTATTTAGAAATTCTGCTTTTTTGTGTACACTCAGACAACCTTTTATCCAGCCTTCAAGTTTTGCTTCTTAGAAAGCACAAGTTTCCTCCCCATTTTCCTCCCAAGAAAGTTAACCCCTTAACCGTCACCCCTTAAAACATTTACAATTACTGAAAAATGTGGGTCTTAACTGTATTTTGGTGTGCATTAATTCATGTATAGTCGAACTGCTGATTGAACCTTTGTTCAGTTCGTCACAATTCATGATTCACGGCTCAGCTCACTCCTAGGAGTGTTTCAAAAATGAACTACTAAGTGTCAGTGACCTCAGTGCCAGCTGTCTTGTGCACAAAACAGCATTAAAATGATAAAAAAAAAAAGCCTTTTTTTTCTATGTAGCTTCCAAGTGGCAGGGAGAGCAGCTGAGGCTCCAAGCCTCTCCATCAAAATAATGTTACCTGTGGTCATCTAATGTAGGTGAGGGCTCAAAATCTAGAAAACATGAATTGGCCTGTCAGCATTTTGCAGACTATGAGAACACCAAGAAACTGCAAAAAGGGAGGGAAAAAAATACCCAAACTTATCAGTTCCGACAGGGCATGTGTTGCGGCATTCTCTGTCTTGTTTGGATCCATAGTTCCCACAGGCTTTTCTTTCCATTTATCCAAGCTTGCCAGCTGAAAGGCTAAATAGAAATGAGGCTTATCCATATGGGTAAACTGAAATGCTATTGGTCCTAAAGCAAAGTACACTGGAAAATGTTTTCTCAGAGAAATAGTAAACATAAATATCCCCAGGGCAGATGGTGTACTGCAGAGCTCTGTGAGGAATAAAAAAAAAAAAAACAATCCACAACTTCAAATTTGATCTTAATTAAAGATGTAAGGAGATTGCTAAAAAATCCAGTTAGCCCTTGAAGCATTACACCTTACCCATTATGAGAAAGATAATAGAAAAGCAGATCTTGTGTGGGTTTTATCCTCATTAAGTGAGACTGATTCAAAAGCAATAAAATAACAATTGTTTAAACTTAAAATGTTCCAAAACCATTTCTTTTTATGTAGTACAACAGTTATATCATTTCTATAATGGCAAAGTTATCCATCTGAAAGTTTTTACTTTGCATTTTCACTCAAAAAGTGCTGAAACACACACAGGCACACACACACACATTTCATTTGCATGACAGGGTACTTCACTGATGGAACATTTATCAAAGACGTGCTTATTGGAGACATAATCTGATTCATTAATGCATTATCAAACCCTCTGAAACTGTAAGCCTTGCTTTTTTTCCCTCTTGTGGCCGAGTTCCAACTGACCTTTTGAAAATGCGATCTTTGAATTACACTGAAAGGAAAAATACTGTCAATGGGGCATACATTTCTTCTGGAGCTTGTGGTTTAACCCTAACGTTACTTGTTGCATCTGGAACACATTGCTTCTTATTTTGTATGTGGTTCTTCTGGCCAAATTAGCCATTTAAAACTAGTCCTAGTGATCCACTTATTGCTATACTGGACTGACCTTTGAGATTTTACATCAGCGAAGTGGCCTTTACGTAGCCTATGCGTGACTTTGTGTCTTTGTGTGGACTGCGGTTTATATTTTTAGCAATACATCCTCAATGTACCATTTGAATATGTTCCTTCCACGCCACAGGTGACATTTCAGTGCTTGTCCCATTCAAACCTTATTTGAAAAATGAAGACATTTTTCCTTTATACATTTGTTTTTGTCAGACAAATAAAAAGCCCCGTGAACAGGAAGGCACCTGCTCTACCCACAAAATATTATGTTTTCCAAATCAGCAATGGACAACGATGTTTGAACACCGGAAAGAAATTTGAAGTACCCTCATTTCGTAAAGGGTACATTAATTATAAGTTTGCATCCTTTGCAAACCTGCCAATTTAAATGTTGCCTTGTTGCCAAAGTGGCTAGAACCAGTCAGCTCCTTAATTTTTTTTTTTAATACTGATCCTCTAAAAATTGACTCTTGGAAAGCCAAAAATTTTGATATTGATTACATTTAAATATGTATTAATCACTTATAGACCTCTAATTTTGGTAGCATCATATCTGTCGTTTTCATCCTTATTTGTATTTTCTGTGTTTTAACATCAACCAACCAATGGAACGAGAGATGAAAATTAGCCACTTGGCTATAAACATGAAAATGTTCATTAATACATATTGTTCCATTTCCAAAACTTAACTAGAAACTACATAGGTGCACATGCGCTTGACCTGTCTGAAATTATCCCCATTTTGGCCAAGGATCTGCCAGATATTTTCTAAACCATATTAAACAAAAAATTAAAAAAAAAATTCTAGATCCTCCTATTTTTTTGAGAGAGTTTCTGTGAGGTCATCCTTTAATGATTGTAATAAAGCTGAAGAGTTTCTTCATTTTAATTGTAGTAGCAGTGAAATTATAAGATGAATAATGATCAGATATTATATACCTGTGTTCCTCATGTTCTTTTGGCCTCATTGCACTCATTTGTGTCCTATGTCAAAAATATGCAATGTACTATTTAAATATTGTTAATACTATTGTTATTATGAATTTACTTTTTATTTGCATTGTTCTTTGCTACCTGATAAAGTATAAAAAAATATGTTTAGCTTGAAAAATAAGAAAAGGTGAGGAATTTAGAACAGTGTTAAAAATGTCAGTATTAATTTTTTGGAAAGCCCTCAGATCACTAGAAGGTTGTTACTGAATAATTCATTTACTTTGTAGCGCTTTATAAATAGAGAAAAGTAGGTTTAATCCTTAAAAAAAACATTGATCAATTTCATGTGTGTTTTCAGTTATCTTGGCACAGATTTTGCAGAACCGTTGCAAAAAAGGAGCATGCTAAAATGAGTAATTCACCTTGCCGTCTAAAAACTTGCAATCTTGCTGATGCATCTAAATGGACTTGCAGTAACTGCTGAAATATTCATGCAATTAAGCTCCACGTGCAACATGCAGGGGTTAAGGGGAGAGGGCACACCCGTCAGTTACACTTTGGTGTTACGCGGGGCAAAAGGCACGTTCAAGTATGCAGCATGTGCATTGTTTATTTTCAATAAAGCTATATGTTTGGTCATTGCCCTGAACACATAGGACAGTTAATTGCCCAGTAGGAGTGTAAATAGGACCATTCTGACATCCAAGAGAATCTCCCCATAGGTGTAATTAGATGTGCATCTGCCAACGGATCCCCTATAGAGAACCTGCCATGGGTAATATTTCCTCCCAGTGGAAGCTTGAGGAAAGATAATTGGTGTAATGTTCATGCCCACTGTTGTGAGCTAATTAAAGCTAGAAGCAATGGCCATCAGCTCATACAAACTTTACAGCAGATGTTCACTAGGCTACAAAACGTTGGAAATTAAATCTTTGTGTTGCGACGTTAAAATGTTTGCATATTCATTAATAACTACGAAGTAAAACAATTTTTTTTTTTTTTGGGCTGTTAACTGTGAAAATAATTGAGCCAATTCCGCCAACAGGAATTTAGTCATTGTTTTATGGTTATCTTGATGTGAAAATATGTGTTATGTCTTCAAATATCAACAGAGTTGTGTCCCAGATAAGCATCACTCCCAAGTTTTCTGTTTTCCTAATATTTGTAAAGAGGCAGCTTTTATCGGGGATTTCCTCGGTGGGGATCTCATTCCGTATTTTGAGAAGAAACGATGAGTGCAATCAACCTCATGCTGCGAGGGTATTACTGCAGCGCTGCAACGGCACATGGTTTATCTGCTAATGGATCTCCACTAACTTTGTGGTGAAGCCTTATCTTGCTACTTCTTTGCATTAAAATCACTACTGTGGTTAGACAGTGGGACATGTTTAGCCTAAAGGGACGACTGGAGAAAATCTAAGCCTAGTAGCATTTGTAACTTAAGAGATTTCAATTTACAAAACAGAGTATTCCTCTCTATTTTCACAAAGTTAATGCACTGAGAAAAGGCAGACTGGTACAAAATGCGACCAAAGCAGCATGTCGCTGTGCGGATGCCTCCTGCTGTGAGATGGCGGGAGAAAAACCCTTTGTCTGCTGATTATATGTGATTACAACTGATAGTCAACAGTACGGTCCTAATGTTCAACATAGGGAGGGAGCGAATTTAGAAAGAAAATTGTCTGAATGCTAGATATACTGCAGGTCTGACGTGTTTACCTGATAAAATAAGCAAGCTAAACGAACAAGATACAGTCTCACAAAATGAAATTTTGTGAAACGCTGCGTTTAAATGCAGATTTGTGCTTGCTTTCAAAAGGTCGCTGCTACCAAAATGCAGCCCAATGGGAGGGAACGGCCAGCAGACAAACTGTGTGCAGTCACCAGCAAATGGATCAATTCTATGAACACCAATAAAACATATGAATCGCTGCGTCACAGGTTGCTTTCTCTGTTCCTTAGTTTCTCTTGCACAAGGCAAAAAGCTGGTTCTCTAATCGTGCACACTATTTCCTACCACTCTATTGACTCCACTTCAAGAGAGTCGAAGTCGACGTCTTTTATCCATTGTCTTTCTGTAAGTGATCTCAGAAAACTATTCCATCTCATTCTCGTTTGGATTCGGATGCTTAGACTCACTGTGATGTTGAAAAGAAAATCTCTCTTTTGATTTTCGCAGACATTTGAGGATTTGGGTCAAAACTGAATTGAGGTTTGGGAAATGTCATAATTTTGCTTCGTTTCAACACGTGACGAGTAACCCGAGTGTGTGGTTTGAAATGATTAATCGAGCTAATTTATTACATATGGAAGAATATGTTACAGTCACGCACATAGAGATCAAGAATAGTTTTCAGAGGTGTGTGTATTTGTACATGGTCAGGAGAAAAGCAGCTGTCACACAAGCCAGGAGGAGAAATTACAATGGTATTCCTGATTTAAGCAACATTAGTGGTAAAGTGAACAGCAACATAACTGCATTTCTCAGCACTGTGGAGCTTATTTGGTTAAGATTTCAAGGGATTAATCGGTTTATTCATATTCACAACCAAAATGTAGCTTCTTTAAGAGTTTTCTTTTTTAAAGATTTGATGTTTAAAGTCATCCAGTCCTCCTACTCATTTCTTTTTACGGCTTTGCTCTTGATTTGAGCTTTCTTTTATTAAAGTTAATATTTAACTTCACCCACCTTCCTTTCACAAATGAGTCAATATTCAGGATCAATAAAAACAATGGGAGGGTAAATGTCCAGTTAACCTCCACGGCAGATTTAGAGAAGCATTCAGGCAGACAAGGTGCTCGGGCTGTAATTGCATCACAGCGATTATTGCTTTTTATTTTGGAAGCTTCTCACAGAGAGAATGAAAGTGAAACACCATTACCCTGCCCTGATTGGACCCTTCTTTTCATCAGCTGGATAATTGTCGGCAGGTTCATGATCCATCTATTGGGCTGACTGAAATAATTCTGAAAATCTCAACACTATTGAAACACCTCAGCACTGAGACTCGCCCCTGAATGGCAAAAAAGTATTTAATATAAAATCAGCCTGTTGATTATTGAAAGTTCCCAAAGCAACACTACACATCTGAAAAAACAAACACTTCTTAAAAAGAAATAAAGCAATGTGGTTACTTTTTACTGCATATTATTATTTTTTATTATAGTCACTTCATGTCATTGCAGCTGAACCTAAAAAGTGGGTCCATTTCATATTTTATTAACAAGAAAAAAAGAAAAATCCCTCCCTAATTTCTGAGGTTCTTTTAAAGGGTCTATATCAGATGTGGGTCCCCTCCAGCCAACCCTGCCTGATAGGGAAATGATGACGACAGCAGACTCAGGACACTATAGCTATCTACTCCCGTTTAATCGTGCTCCGTGGACATCGCCAATGAAATCTCCATTACAATGTTAAACTCCATCTGAGAACGCAACCTCACTATTATGTCAGTGTCAGAGGCTTAATGCTGATTCACGCAGCTGCACAAATCCCAGATTAACCTCCAGGATGGAAGACTTGTCCCTGCAGAAAACCGCACAGCTTATTTCACGTAACAGGAGAGGTGGTGCATGTTCATTAATATAGAAAATAGGCATGCATGGACCCGGATCCCTGCACAGATTGGCACAGATGGACAACCCCGAGGACTGACTGTTGGGAAACTGCAAAGCATCCAGTGTGATTTTGAGTTAAATGACATTGTTAAGGTCAAGGACATAGTGTACTCAGCCATATGCAAAGGTATAATGAAAAGTCTAATTTCGTATGAACTGTTTCACTGTCTATCCACTGCCAAATAAAAAGAAAAATTGAAAACCAAATGGTCCCCACACTCAAAAGAAATAATAAAAAAAAATACAATGAAATCTGAATCACAATTGTGTTTCTGTGCTGCAGTGCGCCACCACCACCCTCACAGGCCTTGTTGGGCACTAAGAGCTGCAGCACATTTCTGTAAGAATGAGAATTATACCATTGAGGGCGCAGGGGGAGTTTTTAAATTCAAGTCCTTGCGTGCTGCCCAGTGGTAACACCCCTCCTTTCCAGAAATAGAGTCTGAGCAAAATATGCAAAGCATACATTTTTCTTCCTTTTTTAAAAAAATCTTTTTAAGAGTTATCAGGATGATTACATCAGAATTTAAAACAGTAGCTATTTGTAAGCTGTGCATGCTTGAGTTTTGATAATCTGGCCTCTATTTTCAATTACTAAATTTTTATCACGTCATTTTATCATCATGTCAGGGCTTGCTTCCAACTGCGCCACGTTAAGATATTGTCATTGCTCATGAAGATTCAGAGCTTGCTTGACAATCTCTTCACCGAAGCTGTATGTCTGAGACACGCCAAGACTTGGTGCAGGAAATTGCATTATATCTTGTGTGAATCAACAGGCTGGGGGGTTTGCTGAATGAATGTGTCTGTGTGGAAATGAGCATGTGGTGAGAGGAGTGCAATACAACAATCAAAGAGATGAAAGTTTCTTTCTGGACAATGGCCTTGAGCATTTATCTGAACAAATTGCAGTTTGGTGAGTGAAGGGTTCTCACTAAAAGATGTTGTTTTTTCCACAACAGCCACTTCCATAACTCAAGCACTAAATGCGTATCAAGACTTTGAAATATGATTTTGCATTTGGAAGTCAGAATCTTGCTGTGGCATTGACTCTGGGTGGCCCTCTGCCCTGAGGTCCACTGCAGACTTACGCTTCCTCCAGCTGGTTTGTGGGGGATCTGGCTCATTAACAGTTTTCTCGTGTAATACTTCTGAAGAGACAGTGTTTTGTAAACACTTAATCCCTTCCCGAGGCAATCCAAACCAAACAGATTAAAAAATATAAACAGGATAGGATAAAAATACTTATCATATCTGGTAATCTAGTTAAATTTAAGTCTCCCAAGTTGTGTTTCCACCAAAAAATTGTTTTCCAAGAACCAGAACGGTTTCCTGGGGGATTTTCCACTTTTAGCCTTCTCTTTTTCCATTGCATTTACAGGGGTAAGCATGCCTTACCTAGCTAGAAATTCTCCATGGAAAACCCCAATCAAGGTTCATGTCCAGAGATCTGAGGTCCAGGTAAGGTGCAACAAGGACGAAGCAAAGCAGACTAACGCAGGAGACAAGAGTGAGGTTACTAACAGGAGGTCAAGACAAGGCGAGGGAGAAACCTTACACATCTACACACTAGCTATCAATATGGCAGGTTGATGGAGGTCTGAGGGAGCTTAAAAAACGGAGCGCAAATGAGACACATATGGCGATAATTGCAAAGCGCATGTGGGCTAAATAACTTAAAATGCTATTGTCCATATGCAGGAATGAGAACAAAAACAAAACGCACTCAAACATTGCATCGGTTACATTTGTATTGCTTAAAATCACATTTTGTTTGGTTCAGTGTAATTACGGTCAAGTGGAAAAAAAAATTAAAGGTTGCATAAAAGAATCGGTGTATAATGTAGGATACTTCAGTGCACCTTTGACAAGTCCAAGACTTTTACATTTCTGAATAGTGTGGATCTACTGGTAGATCGGAAAATCTGTGAGATTCTCCCACACCACATTCTAAATACCATAACCCGCATTCAGCAGCATCGGGTTAATTTATGATTCTTGGAAACAACTGAGGATTTGACCCGATGACCACCTTATCACATAACGGCTAATTTTCTTGTCCTGAAATATCGAGACTGTATTAAAAATTCAGTTTGGAAAACGAACTAAGTTTTGAAATTAAAAATTAATCAAACATGAGAAACTGCTTAAAATAACAAATGCCAGCAGTGTTATCTGTCACAACCATCATGTTATCTATTTAAAGTGACTCAAATTAGTAACATTTAATTTTTTTAGTCTCCAATAAAAGCTAGGGGACAAATGTAGATGTAGGAATAATAGAAAACTGATAAAACAAGATTTAACCTAATTTACTGATTTGCTTTAAATTATGCTGGCAAGCTTTTGCATGTATGCCAGTTTGCTTTACCTGCATTCTGATATTTAATAGTTTTTCAGCATACAAACCTAAACTTGTTTTTTAAAAATTACATTTATTAGAATAAAGAGATAACGCTGAATATATGAAAGACAATCTATACTACTTGTTTCAAAATGATCAGTTTTGTGCACAACAGTCATTTTTGAGGAAATATTAACATTTATCTTTACCCCAATCAATACTTTTCCTCCTAAAGAGTAAAGTCTGTCATTGAAGAGGAAGCCTACACATGAAAACAAAAGTTGTGCAGATATTGGTTTGAGACAGAGCAATGCGTCTCCCTAACTGTTCTAATTGCTGCCAGATTTCACCTCAAACCTTGAAAGAAACCAAAAATAGCTGTTAATAGCAGTAAGCTGTTCTTAGCACAGAGAACTGCTATCAGTCTTGCCTGAAATGGTAATGACATCTTAGCTTCCTTCTTCAGCCCTGAGCATTGCAGTCTGATAAGAGTTTGGTTTGTTAATCTTACGTCTGTTATGTGCGTCACTCAGATTCGCTGCTTGCTCTTATCCATTGCACAGTCAGATGCACCAAGTATTTCACACCTTGTGTTCATCTTAGTAGATCCAGTACATCTCTAAACCAAAGTTTAAAGACACTTTAGGAATATCAATTCTGCCTTAGTTTCTTCAGAGGTAAGGCAGATTGGTATAATTTCTTAGATTTATTGTGCGGCACCGTCTTCCTGACAGAGCTCAACAAGACCGAGTTAAAATCTTTTGTGTTATCTGTCTTCAAAGCTCGTAGTAGAATCAAAGACAATGAGAGATGGCGTCCCTTGATAATGTGGTACGTGAGCTGAACTAATCTGGTTTGACAAAAAAGATTAATATTTTCTGACGTGTATGTTGACACAGACTACTTCATCTGCTTTGCATTTGTAAGCCACCGTCACTCTATTTATTAAACTTACTTTAACTTTTCTTTGAGCTTTGCTACTGGATTTTGATTCTTTTTGTCACACTTCAGCACCTCAGTCTGATGAGGTGCTGAAAAACCTTGACTATGACTTGACTGTTATTCATGCTTTTCCACTTTTAAAACGCACACTGACCGATTAATGTGCAGTTTGCTTCTTGAGCTTTTCCATTATACAATCTGTTCCTCACTGGTGGGCGGGATGCGAGCGTGCAGCAGCTCTGGTCAACTCTCAGCTGATGTTTGCAGCGACACTCAGCAATGTAGATCTTTGAGGTTGTGATTCTGATGGACTCAAACCCAGATATTAAATTTATTGCTGGCCCAAACGTAATGATAAAGACTCAGATCAGGTAATTATTTCACTATACATAATCAAATTGCGCCACTTTTTTTTTTTTTTGATACGCAACTTCTTGGATTTACGTAATACAGTCATAAGATGTAAACCAATAGCCATGCCTAAGCTTTTTTAAAAATCCTGTTATCAAACATCTGAGAACAGCCAGGCAGGGCCACAAAAGATTTACCAGTGGAATGTGAAAAATAAAATTAGCATCATAATCTAACTTTATGGCGTTCCAGTCAGAAAGCTGACCGCAGCTTCACCGTTTCTTCTTCATTGCTTCCCCTTCTTCAAAGCGACGAGCTGCTACTAGCAGTGCTGCTAAGTCATGGTCATTTCGCTGCAAACGTTTCCGCATGTGTTCCTGGCGCTGCTCCTGTCCTCGGTCTTGAACAGATCTCTGATAGCAGACACCACGTCCACGGTCCACAGCTAAACTATAATCTTTGGAGTTTTCAGTGACGTAAATCACAAGCGAATCAACGAATGCAGTCAGCTGTCAGGTAAATCGTTTCGGTACGGCACCGAAACGATCGCCTCAGTCCTGCTAGTGCAACTCCTGATATAGGTACGAAAATCTGAGAACAGCCAGGCAGAGCCGTGCTGGATTTGCCAATGGAAAATTTGGTCTGGCCGGGGCGGACTGGGACTTTACCGATTTGAGGTGGTTTAATGGAAAAATGCCTTTACATTACCTTCTTATATAACTAGAAAGCTTTTCTGGAATGTCTTTTAGCTACATATGGATTTTTAACGGAGAAAAAGAACAAAAAGAGCCTCAAAACTACTTCCAATTGGCACTAATACGTTCTGTTCCATCATTCAACATATTCAATTTAACATCACTGCACATGCTAAGTTTGCAATGAAAGCAGGACGAATCCTTTTTGTTCCATGAAGTATGGTCAGCAGAGCAGATATAAATTTGTACCCATGAAAATCAAAAAAAAATCGAGTCCACTGTGCATCAGTTGGTAAAGCCCTCATGATTGAAATAGATATTATGAGATCCACCAAGGTTACAGGGTGTGACCCAAAACGTAGAACAGTGTTAATCCATTAGGTTTCAGCTATCTATTTGAGTGATGGAAGGATGCATAATGCTTTGTGACAGCTATTAAATAAACTAAACCCAACACTGCTGTGAGCAAGCATTTATCTATAAAGCCCTACATTCTGATGACATAAACATTTAAAAACGATGACAGGCATTCTTTTCTCATCTCAAACAAAATATAATTTCATGCTGGATTAACTACATATCGACCAGAAGTGAGAAAGAAAATATTCTTTGGGCACAATCGAACCCTGCAGGCGAGAAGATGTTCATCTAGTCGCTGTGTTCTAGCTCAGTGTTGAAGGAGTAAAGAGAGAGAGTCAAAGAGGCGAACAACAGAAGAAAAGTGAGTCTGATTTCGACTTGTGACCCGAGGGCTGTTGCATCCTTAATCTGGAGACATTACTTCTGACACTGCAGCCTACATTGCACCACACATCAATGATTAAATTCCACTACTTTACATTTTAATTGCTTATTACCATGTTAGTTCAGCTTGTAGAAAAGACTTATAGGTCTATGATAGCGAGGCATCCCTGCTTAAGCTCCATCATAAAAGCACAAAACTGCAACTAGCACACGGACAGAAACCAGCTATCATTTAAGAGCATATCAGTGGAGCACATCAGGTACTGCTGTTCCTCTGACTTTGCAACCAGAGTGGACTTAAGATGACCTTTTGTTTTAGAAGGAACATTTAAGCCAATCTGAACATTTCTAGTAGCTATGCTTAGTTAGGTTTGTCCTTGAGCTCTAAAAAAGAAGAGTGTGAAGCAGCAGAAGTGTTGAAAGTGTTTTCTTCTGAAAGTGATATCCATTAATGAAACATAATAATAGATTAGACATTGTATTATAATACTGCTGTTTATACTGGTAAGGCTTCACTCTGAATACTGATTCCAGCTGAAAGGTAAAAAAAAAAAAAAAGCATGCATCATTAAATCATCTTTTACAGATAATATAACACGCATAACTGACTTGAGTTAAACTTGAAAACCAAGTAACAGTGCCAGTAACTTTTTTTGAAATCTTAAATAATAGACCAGTGCAAAGCTGCATGTTGGTAGCTTTTTTCACAAATATAATTGTAAAACGTGTTATCTGCATATTTATCCGGTTCCACGGAATCAATACTTTGTAGAGCCACTTTTTGTTCCACTTGGTATCGTCCCTTTGGGGGAGTCTGTTACCCTCTGAAAAAAAGCTTGTCCTGCTCTGCACTAATTTTATCTTTACCAAAACGTGCCTTACTGTCATAGAAAGTGGCATATCTGAAGAAATGGTCTAACTCATGCACATGCTAGACAGTCAGCCTTTGTGAATTTTGTAATTAAATATGCACTATCTGCACACCTTAACAGTAGTAGCACTATAAAGAATAATTTTCATTAAACAAAAATTTTACAAACATCTGGCAGTTGTCATTCACAGTGGCTGTGTTTGAAGCTTTCTGTGTATGTTGTGGAGCTTCTGTCTAATGAAAGTTTAGGGATTGTGGTACTTTTTGATTCAGTGCGTTGTATTTGTCATGCTAAAACACCAAATTAAATAAAGCTAATGAATCAGATAGAGGAAAATCACAAAACTGTTGAAACTAATAATCAGCAATATTTGGCAAATCTGTTTTTGATTTTCTGTCATTGTTAGACCTTAAATATTTAAACAGTTCATAGATATATTGTGTGTGTCTTGATACGTTTAGTTGAACAGATTTTAATTATGATGAATGGACTAAACAAACAGCCAAGTTTGACTGCAAATGTTTTATTTTCTTATTTTTGTTATATTATTATTGAAAAGAAAATAGGTCAAAAATGGATAATTTCCAACAAAAATAGTTTGGGTAATGAAGGTGGTTATTAGAGTGCCTAATCTAACCCTAAGCCAAACATGAGGAGGGGAGCAGGCTTGTTGGAGGTGAGGTAAAATGTTGGCTTTACAATTGTTTTTTATATCGTTAAATGTCACTGGTTTTCACAAATGATGTTCCTGAAGTAATTAGATAAACTGAGGTAAATTAATTTGTCTTTTAATTATCTTTGTCTTTACCAGCTGGCTGTCTACTCATTTACAAATGTCAGCAAAATTGTTCCAAAAAAGACAGCAGATCGTTAGTTGATTAAAAAATAAAAAATTAAGGGAACATGACAAAAGCAAAGTATAGTTGCCTGTTTAATTACTCCTCAGTAAAATCAAAATAAAACAGCAACCTCTCTTAAACAACTGAGAATAAACTAAGCAGATTACACTGCCGTGCAGTATTTCATAATGATTTTGTTCCATGGTTTCTCAGTTCAGTCACTTGATATCTTGTATCTTCCATTCTGCCTTTCTATATTCATCTGTCGGTGTTCGCACAGAAGTGCTCCGATGCCTTAAAATCTTGACATAATGCGCACTAATAGATTATGACTGGTGATGGCACCACAAGAAGGGGGGGAAAATCTACTCAATTAGCATCCCTCCATCACAGCAGTGAACAATTTTCATGATCACCAGCTGCTGCCTGTTAGTGTGTACACCTGTGTAGCTGAAGTTCCATGCACGGTGTAAGCCACGGTGGCAGTCCGTGGCTCTATGCCCTCTGATTGCTCCTAGTTATCCGCAGGTTTCTGCTGAGCTGACAGCCAAGACTCGTGGGCCAGATGGCCAGAGACAGGAATCTGGGCGTAGAGTTTTACAAGGCCACTTCGACTCCTATGAGCGCTCACATCAAATATAAATGTCCAATCAGCAGAAATATTTGACTGTTTATAAAGTATTCATATATTCTGCAGGTCAAACACCAGCTAAAGCTCCGGGAACGTTTTGCTGATGAAGAAGACTGGGAAAAGATTATTTTTGACAGATTAAAATTCACACTCCTGATGATGATGATGGTACAGAAGCACAGACATTCTAATCTTTACGCACAAAGAATATGCAATTAAATCAATTAAAAAAGATTTCTATAAGAGCGTCTGAGCATTATCTCACACCTCATTCTCACTGCATCTTGAGATCAACTCCCAAAAGTCAAATACAGTAGTTTTCAGGGTAATGTGTACAGTTAGTGGTTTGCAGAGGTGGGTAGTAACTAGTTTACTCAGTTACATTAACCTGAATTGCATTTTGGGGAAAAAAATAAAATAAATCACTTTTACAAGAAGTTTTACTACACTGTACTTTTTACTTGAGTAATATTATTATGAACTATTGCTAACTTCCTGGATACTCTCACCAACACACGTAACTTTAGCGCAGCATGAAGTTACGTAATTTCATATATTTTGAACCAAAAATATATGAGACACAGACATAGATCTATAGATCTATAGACCTCGTTTGATAGATGCTCTTCTCACTGCCTCTCAGTTCTGCTGCTTAGCCAAGGATTTGCAGGTTTGGAGTGCCCAAAACTGAAATTGTTCTGTAATATAAATCTTATTTAAACCCTCCGACAACTTAACGGGGTTCCTTATCTTAAATGTTCTTCTTCTCTTATTTAAAGATATGACTTATTTATTTTATTTACATTCTGAAAAAAAAAGTGGAGGCATTCACTAGGCAGTATGCTGATCGTACTAAAACTCAATGTGGAGCTAATTTTGGTGAACCTCAGAAAACAGAGTTTTCCTCTTAGATGTATTAATAATTAAAGAACTATACAGCATTTCTCCTCTCCAGCTCCAGAGACAGGAGACACCTTTTCTTGACAAATGAAGGAAATCTCTGCCATCTACCAGCCCCGGGTCAAACTCATCACCAAGCTCTACATTGATGAAGGGGGAGCTGAATACTAATGAAAGTGTCCTTGACTCAGTCGCATCAGGTGAGGTTGTGTGTCTTTAGGTCCCTTAAGAGACGCTCGTCAGGCCAGCTGCCAATTTGGTGCTTCTTTCTTTGCAAATTGATTGCCCAAATCTATTCATTTTACATCAATTACCATCTTAATCTTATGTTGTGTAAAGGATAAAGTATTTTTTCAGAAAAGTGCTATTAAAATGTCTGCACTAGAAAACTGTGATGTGAAGCTCAAATTGCATTTACACAATTAACTTTAGATTGAGTATATATTTCACTCCAGGATTCTTTTTGAAATACTTTTCGCAAAAAAAAAAAAAAGGTTATGTTGTTTCGTGGGAGAACACTGAATGTAAAGTAGTCAGTGTACAGCTTATTTAACATTATAAATTTGCTTACGCCTCAAAATACCTCAACACACAGTCATTAATGTGTAAGCCACTGGGAACAGAACTGAGCAGGAAAAGTCATTTTTCCCTCCCTGGTGTCATATGACTCAGTGCTGCAGGGTCTCAGGTGTGAATGGGGAGCAGGTGTGTTAAATGTGGTGTTGCCGCTCGAATACTGGCCACTGGAACTTCAACATGGCATGTCACGGCAAGGAACTCTCTCAGGAGCTGGAAAAACAAATTGCTGCTATACATAAAGATGGCCTTGGTGCTGTCAGGTGTGGAGAGCTTTAGTTATTTGAAAGAATCATTAGTACCAACATGTACTATGACACAATGAAGCAAAGCAAAATCCATGCCATGATTTCATTATTGCACTGTATGATTTTTTTTTTTTTCACATTTTAAGACCAACTTAGCATCTGGGAATTAGATTACATTCTCTATTAGGGCTCTTAAAGTGGTTAGACAATCATTAGCCAAATAAATCAGAAAGTAATTTAGTCCATCAGTTTCCTCAGTGAAGATACAGGCGTGGATGTTTGTAGTCGCAGCTGACAATGCTGGCTCCAAAGTGTATTCTCCATGGATAAATCTCCTGCAGTGACATTTTAGGCACTCTAACTATCTGCTCTTTGGTCCAGACAATTATCTGTCGATGTTTGTGGTCTTTGGGTATAAAGCATTTCCATAATGTGTCTTACAGATTTTATGACTTTTTACACAATTGAAATACAATTCAGGTACACAGTTGTTTGATGTGGTACTACTATCTTCTAATGCTGTCATTAAACTAACTTTTTTTTTTGTGCTGCAGAATTTTGTTGTGGGAGAAAGGATACATTCTCCCACAACATATATTTTTTTCTACTACCTAAGCATAAGAACAAATTAAGACATTTCTTGATGCGTGACAGGTCTAGGTCAACGGCCGCTGCAGATAGACATCAGTCCGCTCGTGACCCTGCAAGGATAAGTGGCTATGTACAATGGATATCAATGGAAGGATTAATAAAACTAATTTTGGGGCATTGATAATTAGCTCTTTATTATGCTAATATGTTAGTGGTCAAATGGTGATAATGAAGATGAATGGAGATTAAATGAGGAATTAAAGTTAATCTCAAGCACTAATAAAATTACAGACAAGTAATAAATATAATTAAAAAAAAATTAATGAATTATTAAACTCCAGGTAAAGAATGCCTATGTGATAATGTGAAGAGCATTTCACTTGATGGATATCTTGCTTACTCTAAAAGAAATTAATTGATGAAATATGCTATTAAAAGAAACACTGACAGTCTGAAGTATCACTGCCTGCTCTACATCTGACCTCACATGGATTTACTGGTGGTCAAAATAAAACTGTTTGCTGGACCTTGTCCTTCAGGTCTTGGCACTTTGAAGTGAAATTTCCAATTGACTGTACTTCCTCTTCCCTGCCTGCTAATCAGTATTCTCTGTCCCTCTGGGATGCTCTAGTTGTAGAAAGAACCAGGAGAGTTGTAGAAAGAACCAGGAGCCTCATGCATTAAAGAGCATGCAGCTTTCACACTAGAAGTTGGAGTTAGGACAATTATCAAAAAGTGCAGCACGCAAAAATATTTAGATGTATGCAACCGTGTGCACGCATGTGGCTGTGCAACTTTCCTTCATACATCCCAATTTGCATAAAATGGAGCACAGGTGCTGCCCGGACCACCCTGTCACTGCCAATAAATAAATTCACAAATTAGTATAAAAACCCAGAAGGCTCCCGACACATGTCCAAAAGACCGTAGTAACAAACTCTGCTTTCTAGCACTATTAATAATAATATTAACAATGCATTTAATTTAAAAGGCACCGTTCAGAGCACACAAGATCATCTTGCAAAAAAAAATAAAAGCAATCTGTTCTTCATTGCACAGAATGGTGACTCATGGAAATTGAACAAACACACCCATAAAATAAAGAACAATCACAATAGTTTCACATGGAGATGGGGGCTGAAAAGTTCGCAAGGGGCTGAGTGACAAGAAAAGGTGGATAATAGGTGAGGTTGAGGGGAAAAAAACTACGTGAATTTAGTCATACAGCAATGGGAACCACCATGCACTTTAGTCCTTGGTCTCCATGAGACCAGTTGGTTGAACCAAAAACATCATCACACACAGATTAAACACATGCAGACACAAGCTCTGTCATACACACGCATACATGCATGCACAATCTCAACAAAATATTGATATTGCTCTATTGCAAAGAAACTCCCTTTTCGAATTCCTTTTGAAAATGCTTAGGAAATTTAAAAAAAATAAAAATAAAAAAAAAGCATTTTAAACATTTGAACGAATAATGCAACTAGAACGGTTTTCCTATGTTTCCTATAAAAATAAAAAAAAACTGATACCTGAAGTTCATTGCAGCATCCGGGATTCTACACATCCGGTATCCGGTTAAAGGGGGGTGGAGCGTCGCCATTACAAAGCTGTTTTGTCTTCTTCTAACAAGCACAGTCTAGCCGCACTGTTAACAAGGTTTAATTTTAATAAGGTCACACATAGTTGGCTATAAAGCACTGCAATAATATATACAGTGCTGCAATATGTGAATTTGTATATACGTTTTCTGTAATACTACCTGACTAAACAAGCGAAATGATGAGACGGGAAGCAGCGTGTTCTGGATTATGCAACCTCCCTTCATAGTGTAAGCGGAAGCTGCAACACTGATCACAAAAACTTTCCCTCCGCCTGCCGTACCTGTTGGTTTCATACTATACTGCCCCCTTGTGGTGCACTCCACAACCACTTCACTTCAGGATCAACCAAATAGATGTTAATACGTGCTCGAATGATTTTTCCTTAATAACTGAAATGCTCCTAATAAAGTGTAAATAAACTATGCTTAATATAAAATAAACAAATGTCACTGCATAATTTGTGTGCAAGTGTATTACCAATGTCCCAACAAATCTCTTATACCATGCTGCTGTAAATGACAAAGCTGCAAAAGTAAAACCTAAAGCTCTTTTATGCAAATAAAACCCCTGTTTAAACTCTAATATATTTAAACAGGGGTTTTAATATATTAGATATATCATACCAATATCTAAACTTTAATTTAATCGAAGTATTTGGATCCTTTCGCAGTCCACTACTGTTAGATCTCTGAAATGTTACCATATGAAGGCATGTATAATATCAATATAGAAATTGATCATTTTACTTACTAAAAGAAAATGGCATTTTTTTTTACCACTCACAGATAAATAGAAGTATGACTATTTTCTTCTATTGAAAAAAGGAAACGACTTTTCTATCTTGTTTACTGATAGAGATTTTCACTTTCTATTTTTGTCCTTTTCTTGAGTTTAAATGTTAATGTCTCACTGTATATCCTGACAAGGACATCACTTCACACTTGGAGCTAACTGCTCACAGACACAGTCATCATGTTCCACTTGAAGACCTTGATGCCCTTTTTATGGGCTGTGTTTTTGTGTTTTTTCAATGAATGCTCGTCTCTGAAGAGCCACTCCGAGAATCCTCTGTGGAGAAGACCAACAGAGCATGTGATATGTCCCCAAGGCGATTTGTTGGGACATTATTAATAGGTTTCAGGGACATCCTACATTCCCCAGACTCCAGACACTCCCAACAACTTACACCCTCTTCTCAAAACTGTCCACATATGGCTGCACCTCTCCTGGTATGGCAGTTGAAAAGGTGGCAGGCAGTGAGCCATGATGTTGTTTGCATTTTTTTTTAAATCCTGTGGACAGAAGATGCTAGTTCCATACTACCTTGTATTTACGATTCTGAATTATAAGGAGCTGTTAAAAAAAAACAGTGTCTCTGCGCTGGCTGGTTTTTGCAAATAGTGCTTTGATAAAAGTCTAAACGGTTTGTTGTCAGATTTTGTTGAGATCTGAAGAGATGGTAGCTGCCCTGGGCAGACCTGAGTTTGTTTTGCAGTCTGGCCCTATTATGATTTGTGGCTAAATCAATTCACAAATAACACTGAACTCACAAGTTTGCATAAAACATCTGTGTATTTATGATAGAATACCTATTGTTTACTTTTTTTTTTTTTATCAACCAACCAATTGGCACAATCAAAAAATAAGCAAAGCCTTTTTGGCATATAAAAATGAATCTGAGATAAAACATGTCCACATACTCAAGTAAAAGTTTGAAATTAACGGTCTACTTACTTTTACATGTGATAAATATAAGTGCATCTTTTATATGTTGATTTAGATTACGCCATTAAAAGATGAAAAGTAAATGAAGTGGGAGGGTGGGTTGCTGTGTTCCTACCATTGTTCAAACCAAACCTGTGCCCTTGGTCTTTCCATGAACAATTTACATGCACAGACATTATCTGAATACTAATAACACATTATGGTTAGCCCAGGGACAACAACGAAAGTGTCTCCTTGGCCAGGTCAGTCTGCATGATAATGAAATCCTGTGACTCAGTATTTATGTACAGTATTACCATAATAAACCTAGACGCACAAATAAAATTAGTATTTTGGAATGGAACCTTCAGCTTGTTATTACTAAGGAAAACTTTAGCGTAGTTTTCAACAAAAAAAACTTTGAATGATGAAAATCCTAACCTTGGTATGCTCTTCTTGAAGTTCTATTCAGTCTGAATGATTGCTCTTCTTGGTGCTGCATGTAAATCAGTTTCTGCTGCTTCCATTTTTCATACTGCATGAATATAATTACAATTGTTACAATGCATGTCATAAGATATTAGTATTTATCACAAATCTCATGCAAATAATGTTCAGATATTTATGTACTGACTTGTTGAATCAAATATTTTGCACAATATAGTCTGGTATTTTTTTAGGAGTATTTTCTCAGTCTTGTATGTCTTTGTTTGCACAGCTTCATTTTCGTGAATAATGACTTGACATGTAGTTTTAGGTCATAATTTCTGCATATTTCTGTAAATTGATGCTTATCTGCTGATCAGTGTGTCCCACTGTAAATACAAATAAATAAAAAAGAAAATCAAAACACATATTTATGGCAGCCATGTCAGATTAAAACTTATTTTATGTAACACTCAAACAGCGAACTTAGGTCATCGTAGCAAAAGGGAAGCAATATAGGCTTCTAATTCAGCTCCGTCTTGTTCACAGTTTGATGGAGCCAGGGTTGTGCAAGATCCTAACCTGTGACAATTAGTTTAAATTAAAGTTTGCATATATGGAAGCTTTAATTGCCCTTCTATTGCTTTCTTCCTATACCAGCTTGGGATGTAGATGTAGCAGAGGGAAATGCATGCATCCTTCTTCCTAGCTAGACTCACCGGCTCCTTCTGCGGCATCCCAATGTGTTCCCAGTCCAGACAGGATACATAATTGCTTTTGCTTTTGCTCTTTGGTCAGTTGTCAGTGGGGCAAGCCCAGAAAAACTTCAAACGTCAGGCAACCAAGAGTCATCCTGAACAAATGTTAGATGTTCAAACTATATCTATTTCCTTCCTATTCACACCTTCAGATCCTTTTCTGTAGAGAAGTCTATTTGGTGAGAGCCAGAGTGGTAGGGTTGAGATGTGATGCACTTCAGCAACATACTTCTTTCATTCTTCTGGTGCAGAATTAATGACGCATGTCTCATATCAATGACATAAAAGTCGTATCAATTATGACATGAACGTTAGAAAACGCTTCGAAAACAGTTGTCCTTGGTTTGACTTCTGACAAAGGCAACTTACTGAATGTCTTTCCTATGCTCTTGCCTTATTTCTTGTCAAGCTGTCAAAAAAAGTGACAAAATCATTTTTTCGGTTTTTTGTTTTTTTTTTTATTTTTTTTTCTGTTGTTGGGATACAAAATGCCAAAACATTGGTTCAAATATTAAAATGCTCTCCATTTAAAGAAAAACATTGAGATTGAAGTGGATAGTGACAGAGAGCCCTAGAAATGTAGCACATAATTTCCTTGTGGTACCACTGATCCTCCAAAAATGTCAAAATAAATAACATTTTTAAAAAATTGATAATCCATTTTATGTCTGCACTTTGGCATTTAAATACTGTAGTTATTCAACAGTTATTAGTTGTCTAAATCCTACAGCTAAAATCTACAAAGATAAGAATATCCTGGGGTAAAATAAATACTGTGACAAGTGGCTGATGCAAACGTAGCCGACTGGGAATTAAGGTCCTTACAATTTATCACCACTAGAGTGCGCTGTTTTCCACTGGTGATCCCAGAAGTCTGCAGGAAGTTAAATGTAACCGGAACAACGCTACTTTGAACGACGAATCTCATCAGCTCTCGGTTGGAGGGAGATTCAAGCTTACAGACGGTAAATATCTAACTAGTATTATCTTTAAATCAGTGGGCAGTTGGTTTTACCTGTCATATCTGAATTAACTAAGGCTGTTTTTGTGAGTATTTCCACTATCAATCAATCAATCAATCAAATTTTATTTGTATAGCACATTTCAGCAGCAAGGCATTTCAAAGTGCTTTACATAATTAAAATAAAAACGGCATGTGACATTGAATAAACAGTGAGAAAGAGATTTTGAAAAAGATTAAAAATGATAAAAACATTAAAACCCGCACCCCTTTTAGGATTTCAGTTAAACGTCCTATATTGAAACATAATTCTGTCTCAGGAATTGAATGTCTCACTGTAGGTTGAACTATGTGGAGTTTTTTGGTTCATTATGTTCATGTTATTGCAGATAGAGACCACTGCCGCTGTTTATACTCATGTTGTTTTGGTTTAATAAGTTGACCTATGCACTCCAATACTTTTTCACACTGGTGGAGTTGTCTGGGAATAAAGGCCCCAAAACATATTTTGTGTCTGGATTCACCCTACTTTCACCAGCTCACATGTAGGTCTTCAAGAGCTATGTCATTTCCGTTTTACTTTATTTTAAGTTGTAATGTTTGTTCATTGACTTGAACAAAGAAAAAAAAAACTAACTTAATTTTCCTAATCACATTCGTTGGAGCATAAAACCCTTATCTGTAAAATGGCAGTATGTAGCTTTCTTTATTTTAGTTGGAGAGTTCATGCATTAATGCATGCAAGCCAAGAAGTACAAAATACATTTATCATCTGCAATGCTCTTGTGCATTGATAAATTTTTAAAGGTATGTCATTGACAGCTAAATGAGACTGAGAAAGGAATACAGCATTGTTTAAAAATTAATAGATGAAAAAAAAATATTCAAACAAGATAAAAGTCAATCTAACATTATATCATTATCTTATTACCTTAGAGGCAAGACTCTATATTACCAAATATGTTGTGACAAGATTTTCAAAATGTGTATGTTTTATTCCATTGCTTTCTAAAGTACACTTCACATAGCTCAAAACAAAACTACTTGATTGGAAAATTTCTCAAGTTCTGCTAAAAAGTAAAATTTCTAACAGTAATGAAGAAAGTGACAAGTATTTTCAGCAGTACTTGGTTTTAGTTAAGAGATGGGTACATCCGTTGATTGAACGGTATGATTTCACTGTACCAATACACAATAATACAAATAAGTCACAGACTGTTAGCAATCAACTTAAAGCTCAGTTTTGGTTCGAAACTACTGAACAAATGATTTTTAAGCACTGAAGAAACAATATTTACAAAGTGGTAACAGCTGGCTGAACACACATTTCCCTAATGAAGGTAGATTGACTATTGGTAGGAGTTGTACCAGCTGGACCAGCTGGTGAACAACAAGTAGATTCTTCAGTAGAAAATATATAACTTCTGAAGGACGCCCTAATAGATGAAACTGTATTTTTACTGTGGATCTCAGAGTTTTTCTTTCCTACATTAAGCTGAAGAATAGTGATTGTATTCACATTTATAATAATTTAGCTTCATGCTTAAAAACAAAAAAGGCACAATTAAAATCACAAAAAGACAACAATAGAAAACAGTTACACACTGAAAAGAATGATTTGTTTTTGTTGAGACGTACTTTTAAAAAGCACACGAATAACCTAAATATTACAGTTTGTCATTAACAAGCACTATCATTCAAAAATGTATAACATTTTTAAGTGCTCAAATTAAACTTGCATTTTTTTAATATCCGAAATCACCTACAAAATGTCATTTTCCTGTTTGACAATCCAACACAAGAGGCCATCTTTTTTAATGTCTCAGTTTTTTGTGTGCTTTTTTTTTTTGCTACCTTGAGTCATACTGCAAACCAAGCAAGCCAAATAAGCCCTGTCATCATCATCAACCTTGACGTGCGACTGGAGCGGTGCCCAGTCTTTGGGGGTTGTTCTGGCTGCTCTGTTTGATGCAAGTTGCCCTCATCTTTGCAGTCTGTCTCACCCATCATGTCATCACTAACACAGCTGAGAGGATCTTTACAATCACCCGTGCTAAAGAGGAAGTAGAACTTGAAAGTATGGGATTTTGAAGCCTTTAATGCGCCCGCCTTAAGCACTTCTTTATGAATTCCTCAACCTTGAGGCACCGCATTTCTTTTGTGTTATTGTTTTATCTATGACCCACTCCGCCTTTTGTTCTACATTGCGTGTCAAGCTGATTGACAGATGGCTGAGACTTCAAACCTACGCGGATAACAAAATATTGAGAAACACAGAGGTATTGTAGATGTACATCAAACGAAGTTAACTTCATATGCCTTAATGTCTTACATTAAGGCTACCATAGCCTGGATTAAAAATCATAACCCACAACCTGGATTACTAAACAAGTAATATTTTGTCTAAAATCAACGAACCATTTACTTGGTATTGCTAGCAAGCTAAACACTTAGCAGGTAAAAGATTAATGTTTCTAAAGGTGAATATATCTAAAACATAAAAGCCATTGTCATATAAAAGGATGAGGCATCGCCTCTAGTCTCTGACCCAGCAAGCTAGGTTTTATGACCCCTGCAGGTCTCCTGGTTTTTAGGTTGGGGTTTTATTTGTTCTAAACTAAATTGGAATTCTTTCTTTAAATGATTTTCTTCAGTCATTTTTCAGCCATGACTTGGGTAAACATTTTCCTTTTCAACTAACTCATCAGCACTACCCAGTTGGTTTAAAATAGTTTGTGTCCATCCAACCATTTACATTCAGCATAACATAGCCCGAAAAGATTTATGCATGCACGTTACATCTTTAAGTCGCAGCGAAGATTCATTTTTAGCTGACTTGTACTTGTAAGATTGCCAAGCTGTGACTGTCTCAAATACTTTTCTTTGTAATCCAGAGAAAGAGCGACTCCATCAAGGAGGAAATGAAAGACAAATATGAGTCATAAGCGGTGAACCTGAGGAAAGGTTTTGACAAATATAAAGCCTGACACAGGAGGAAACTTTTTCCAAAATGCTCCTGTTACTTTCATTTGTGCCTTCAGTGGACAAGAGGGGCTTATTTAGATCAGGGAAGGCAAAGGGAATGTTTCACTCCGTTTTCTATTTCTGTCATTGTGCCATGCTTGTGTCTTGTTACACAGAATATCAAACCAATCAGGGCGCTATGACTCAGGTCTAGATCCTGTCTGAGTGAAGGGCACGGGCATTATCATGAAAATGAATATCTGAATTATGAATGGGATCTTTTACCACTTTTGCCTAATTAATTCACAGGGTTCCACGTTAAGTCTGTGGTTCCAGTACTGAATTAGATGCACTTTTAAAAAAAAATCATCTATTCTATCTAACATGTTGTACTTCATGGGGGATTCAACTGAGTAATGTTAAAACCTCCTAATATTTCCTTGTGTTGTTAAAGATATTTTGTTTAATATGAAATTCATATTGGGTGCATTCGTGTTCCAGCTATGTGGGTGGAAAATGCTCCTCTTCTGCTTACTGCAGAGTGGAAAAAGACTTTCCTATGATATTAGACATGTACATGTAAATTGCAGGGAGGTGGTTATGCTTTCTGCCTCTTAAAGCAGTACAGGTTCTTGATTGGAAGACCAGTGCCACCCAGTGGTTTCATTTATAGCCAAATTTAATTTATCAAACATGGTTTAGTTTATGAAAAGCAGGTCACAGATTTTTTTTATTTTTTATTTTTTTATAGCTGTGTGAGTTCAGAAGTCATGTCTTGGGCCACTACTTGTGCCTTGTTTTTGTTTTAATATTAGTGCCTTGATGCATATGCTTCCTTTTTACAGTCTTAGAGAACCTATTCCTGAAGTTATTTTCAGCAGAATATTTTTTATTATTCCCTGAGAAGAGGTTTTACAACACACTGTTGCATACATTGTTTATGCGCACACACACACGCACGCACGCACACACACACACACACACGAAAAGAAACAAATACAGTATGTTTTTGTAGCTGCAAAATATGTAAATTCATTAGCCAAGTACAAATCTTTACATACTGTTGACAAATGTTTTAATCCAAGTAATGTCTTTCCCAGTCAAGTTATGTCTTGGCCTAGAAAATATCAATTATTCTCTTCGTGAGGCAGAAACCTAACATGGCAAATCACTCTGAAGTCATCATCTACACAGTGAAACATGGTAGTGGTAGCATCATGATGTGGATATTGTTGTTTTGCTTGTCGGAAAGATGGATTGAACAACAATCCTAAACATACAGCCATAGTTAAGATCCAATCATATCCATGTTCTAGAATGACCCAATCAGTTAAAGTCCAATTGAGAGAATGTGCCAACATTTACTAGTCACTGTTCACAGAAGCCATCTGTCCAATTTAATTTGACACATACTTTTAAGATTTGTTTAAATGAAAACATTGAGAAGACCATATGTTATGTTCCTTTAACTTCACTTGCTTTGGTCCATTACATACAATTCTTAAAATACAAAATGAATATTGCCAACAGGATTGATTCATCTGCCTTTCTAAAATATAGTATGAACTTTAGTTACGTCTTTATTATGAAATTAATTGGATTCTCACCCACCATTTGCACCAATAACAGCTTTAATTTTTCTGTTAAGTGTTTAACCATGTTTTTGGAGTGTGTTTAAAGACAGTTTTGGCCAATTCACGAGAATACCGTTTCAGTTCATCCAACCTCAGGCCAGCTAAGGTTTTCGACACCAAACTTTCTATGGCATTTACTTTGTTCACTGTCATGATGGAACAAGAAGGGGCCAAACCGCTCAAACAAAGTTGGGAGGACAAAGTTGTCCAAAATGTATGTCACACCCCACAATCTACTTTGCAATCAGGCCAATACCTTTCGCCTGTCAATCAGATTTGTTAATTGGATTGCTGAACAAAGAAACATGATTCTTTGCAACAGAGAACAAGTCTCCACTGCTGGAAAGTCTTTGAGTGATTTGCTGCACACCACGGTGTCTGGCACCGTGTATTTCACTTGGTGACATATGGTTCAGACTCAGCTGCTTTTCCATGGCAACCCCTACAATGAAGCTCTACAGGAACTGTTCTTGAGCTGATTTGAAAGTCATGTGAAGTTTGAAGGTCTTTAGCTGCTTACTTTCTAAAAAAGTGGGTCACCTCTGCACACTTTGGGCCTCAGCATCCACTTACCCTGGTCCTTAATTTTATGTGGCCTCCTACTTTGTGGCCAAGTTGCAGTCATTCCCAGTCATTTTCACTGTTTGATAATAAAGACAGTTAAAGGTGGAATATTTATTCCTGGGGAAATTTCTTGAAAGGGCTTTTTGTACATGTTGCATCCCATCATTGTGCCATACTTGAATTCACTGAGCTCCTGGCAGTGACTCATTCTTTCACAAATGTTTGTATCAACAGTCTGCATGCCTTGGAGCTGGAGTTTATATCTGTGGCCATGGAAGTGACGCGAACACCTGAGTTCAGTGATCTAGACAAGGCAGTGGATACTTTTGGTTGTGTAGTGTACGTCAAAGTTTGTGGTCGTAATATGATAAAATGCTAAAACATTTGAAAAGTATTATTACTTTTGTAAGGCAGTAGATCTGGTGTACATTGTATCACTTATAGGAGATTGAATTTGCAAATAAAATCACTTAGAGGAAAAGCTTCTTCGATGAGCAGGGTTTCAGGAGGGCTGTTGTCATGTTTTTGAAATGAGTGATCAACAAGAAGAACTGATTGTTCATTATAAGAAGCGGGAAACCCCAATTTACTTGGAAAAAGTGTTAGAATATAGATTTGCATTTATATTGCAAGAGCTTCAAGATATAAGTAGTTTGGGCAGAATTCAAAATTGCTTAGATGCCATATTAAATTATATGCTAAGTGAATCAGACACTATTGAAGACGTAAGATTGAATTTTGCTTCTCGGTGGTCAAAGTTGATCAGAAAACAATTATTTTCTCTTTATTTGTTTGCAGTTCTTTTCAAAAAATATGCAACTGTTAAGTGAACTTGCTTTAGACATTTCTTAATGAATATGTTGTTGCTAGAAAACTATGGATTCTGTGGTTTTGAGTAAATCCTTTTTTTTTTTTTCTTTTTTGCATGATTCCTCTCATTATCTTCACCTCAGGCTGTATTGTTCAACTAATGATGAATGGCAACGTTGGTGGAAGCCAAGATGGGTTTTCACTTTGACCACACAAATGCTGCATATTCAATACCTCTCCAGAAAGATTCATTACTGTAATTAGAGTTTTGTTTTCTCACATTCTTCCATACAAGTCACACATTGCAATCATTCCCCACTTGCGGCAGAAGCTGAGCACGTTGTGGTTCTGCTGGCATCGGGAGTGGGTGGCTAGACGGGTTTTCTATTTTTATCGAGGTGGACATCACCAGCTTGGATAATCAACTCCAACAGATTGCTCTCTGAAAAACAAATTGCTTCATTTAAGCATGAAAATGATTGAGCAAAAGGCTGACAAACACAGCAGAGTGCATTTATCAAAGCTGTTTACATAAGACACGAATCACGGCTGCTGGGTCCACTTGAAAAATTGCTTTGTTATAGTTACAATTTATCATTGACATGTTGTATTTACCAAAAAACAAATCTGTCAGATGTTAGTAAAGATGAATCCAACAAGTCAATTATTACACCTGACTGAATTTCCAGAGAAATCTGCCGTCTTTGCAGCGCACGCTGAAGCATTGGAGGTCAAACATAGTAAGCTTTTATAAATCAAATGACTTTAAAGTTTCTGATGTACAACCTGAATTTACTTGTACCTTCAGTTTGGAATTAGTTGATCATTTGGAATTTACTGTGAATTTTCTGTAAATTGCACACACTCAAAACTAAAAATACAGATTCAAGGGTGCTGCGGTAGCGCAGGGGCAAAGCACAACCCATGTATTGAGGCCTTAGACCTCGTGGAGGTGGTCGCAGGTTTGATTCCTGGCCTGGTGACATCTGCTGCATGTCTTCCCCCTCTCTCATTGCATTGTTTCCTGTCAAACTACTTTCAAATAAAGGCCACTAGACCCAACAAAACCTATATAAAAAAAATAATAAATACAGATTTAAAGTCTCATTAAAATATGGATTCATGTCAGTCAGAAGTTGCATCTCAATCTCACACTTTCTGTAGCCATTCCAAGCAATGGGGACAGTTTTCCTCTTACATCTATTTGTTCTAACTCTGACGAGACACGGAGAAAGGCCTGGGAACTAGTCCGTGGCAGGTGTGGGGCTTAATCATAGAAGCAGTCAGGTAAGAGGGAAGAAATCCCGGTACACAATCATAAGCAAAAAGGAGCATATGTGACTGTCTACGAACAGAGTGACGGTCATCTCCATGCAAATGACAATGCTGAACATGATATCCATAGCCAGTAATAAAATGAAGAGTGCAGTGATACACTGTCAAAGTAGTGTTAAGGAAGAGTATTTCAATTGGTTAACTTTGGAAAAAGTCTGGCTCTCTCTCTTCCTCTGGATCCCAGGTCCTCTCGGCGAGACACGTGTGGTCACAAGGAAAACAACAATGCGTGTTGACGTCACAGAATTACAGAGTTTAATCCAATATAAGACAATGCATAAACTTAGAAGTAAGACAATGCACAAACTTACACCAGAAACTGCAGAACAACGGAGACATACATTCATTTACCTCACAGACTTGGAAAAGAAGGAAAGAAAGAAAAGCAAAGACGTCTTTGGAGAGTTGCAAGAGCAAATCTGATTTGTTACTCCATGTAGAAAGTTTTATAGTAAAAGGCGTATTCTTATCTTTAATTTATTCAAATAAGGCGTATCTTTGCTCATCCAACCAGGAGCTATCTCTGACCCTCTATCTGAAGCCAGAAACCCCTGCTGTGTTTACGGCCTTTCACAAATGAGTGTGAAAAGCTGGAACTTCTACTGTATTGTTTCCCACACAGACAAAAGGCAGTTCAAACGATCCTAGCAAATGTTGAGAAAATAAATTTAAAATAAGCTAGTTTTAAAACTTAACATGTCTTGATTCAAATGGCCTAAATTGTGGTTTTAAATCAGTAACTTATTCTGGCCTATTGACCTTTATGTTACCTGTAGTTACAGCAGATGGTTTGCTAGGATCATTTGAACTGCCTTTTGTCTGTGTGGGAAAACAATACAGTGGAAGTTCTAGCTTTTCACACTCATCTGTGAAAGGCCGTAAAGTTCCTTGCTTTAGAGAGAGGGTCAGAGATAGCTCCTGGTTGGATGAGCAAAGATACGCCTTATTTGAATTAATTAAAGATAAGAATACGCCTTTTACTATAAAACTTTCTACATGGAGTAACAAATCAGATTTGCTCTTGCAACTCCCCAAAGACGTCTTTGCACGTCTTTGCTTTTCTTTCTTTCCTTCTTTTCCAAGTCTATCAGGTAAATGAATGTATGTCTCCGTTGTTCTGCAGTTTCTGGTGTAAGTTTGTGTATTGTCTTATATTGGATTAAACTCTGTAATTCTGTGACGTCAACACGCATTGTTGTTTCCCTTGTGGCCACACGCGGCTCGCCGAGAGGACCTGGGATCCAGAGGAAGAGAGAGCCAAACTTTTTTCAAAGTTGACCAATTTAGAATCTCTTCCTTAACACAAACCATCTGCTGTAACTACAAGTAAAATAAAGGTCAATAGGCCAGAATACATTAATAATTTCAAAACCACAATTAGGCCATTTGAATCAAGACATGTTAAGTTTTAAAACTAGCTTATTTTAAAATTATTTTCTCAACAGTAGTCAGTTTTCTGAGGAGTGTCTGTTTTAGTTATTNAAGACCAGATCATGTTACATTCTGACGTATAGAGCGTTATCACAGAATGAGTTTGTTGTAAATTTTACCAACATTGTACATGCACTGCTAAATATGTAGTCTAGAATGCTTTGTTTTTGTTTTTGTTGTTTTTTTGTTTTTTTACTAACATGTGATGTAAATTTCTGTTAAAATATCAGAAATTGATACAATATCTTTCTCACAGTCCGAGTTCTTGACTCTGGATTGGCCACAGTTATTTGATAATGACTGAGTTTTTATTTACACTGGGGGCAAATTGTTATTTTTTTCTGGACGTTTTTGTGCATTTTGCATATTTTGAGTAAGTCAGCAATTATGCGGTGCCTGAATGTACACACATTTCCAAACAAAACTAAAAGAGACGTGACGATGGTCTGCCTCAAATGTCAAGGGATTAAATTCATGGTTTGCCATTTGGTAAGAAACACATGTGAGTCTGATTAGTTTCTGCTTTCCATTTAATTTATTTCCGAAAGTCAACAACTGGCATCTCAAGCCATGTGAATATTCCTCTAACCCCAGCCACAATCCTTGGTGTGAATCACAATCATGTTCTAAAAATAAGTATGAAAAAGAGAATTTAAGTCACGTGCTTTTTTTGTGAGCAGGTTTTGGAATGCTTATGCACACAAGATTCAACTTAATTTATCCTGAAATTACTTAAAAATAATAAAATAACATGGTGAGATATACTCGGAGAAAAGTTTCGCATTCTGACAAACGACATTTTTGTGATCAATATTTTTAATGCGCGCTTAGGAGATGATTGTAAAGCAAGTGAAAAATCTTTGGTTACTTCTGCCCCCATGTCCCTTTGCTTTTCTTCATCATTTACACCATCCCACACAGATTCACGTCCCAGATCTGGAATCTACGACAATTTGCATGGAAGGCTTAGGCAACTGAAAAGACCCCAGTGAAAAGAGACAGACTGAAAGAAAACTGTGACACAGAAAAACTGATTTGGAAGGCAAGGTTCCAGATAGCTCACAAACGGCTTGACGAAAGGAGAGAATTTCACTTTGAAACGAAACTTGTATATAAATGAGTTTGCATGATAAACGTTCAAGGTAACAAGTGAATCTATACATTTTTGTTTCTGTTTTCTTTATGTTTTTTCTCATCAACATTAATAATATGGCTGTACTATCAGGCCACTAACATGAGCATGATGCAACTTAAAGCTTCTCAAAGCTTTAAGTAGAGTTATGGCTATCTGCTTAAGTGAGATTTTTTTTTGCTACAATGTTCAGTTTCAAAACAAAAGCTTAGAAAATTGGCAAGGACATCAAAGTGTGAAGTCTGTGATTCGGAGAGTGGTGTGTACGCTTCAGAGATTTCTGCAGAAGTCTCTTGATTTCCCTGGAAGCAACATTAAATCCTATTCAGCCAGGCTGGCCATATTTTTTTTTTTTTTGGATTTGTGTCCAAAAAAAGAGCTTGGAAGGAGCCCAGTTGTTTTCCTCATCAGGATTTAATGGCTCTGCACTCGACAGTTTTAAGGTGCGAGATGACAGTTTTCTCATTGAAATCAAATTCATTGTTCCAGCTACCACAGATGGGACTTAATGCACGCAGCCTTAGTTTCTCACATTATGAGCATTCAGTGTTTTCTTTTCGGATTGCTTTCCTTCCTGTGGATTCAAAGTTATTTGTGTTAGAGAGCCACATGCAACATTTTTTTTTTTTTTTAATAAACTTATTGATCATTGTGATGCTTTGAACTGAGGAGAGCAGCGATGTTAAGTGAGAGCGCTCACTAGAACTGCTGCCATTAAAAATTATGTCGAATTACAGACTCAGAAATATCGGGTGGGCTGTAATGTTAGTCTAANGTCAGTTTTCTGAGGAGTGTCTGTTTTAGTTATTTCGCATCATAGTCGAGCTGTGCAGTGCTTGAAGAGCCGTCCCTTCACTTTAATCTTTACAGGGCTTTGTTACCATATTAAATGGCACCTTGTTAAAATTAGCAAAATAAACCAAACTTTGGGACGGGTTTTCTTTCACGTCCCACATTTAAGGAGAACGTAGGTTAGACACACACTTTAATTCAGTTGTTAAACATGTTGTCTTTTCATTTAAATGTTGACCATTACGTTTTTAGCTGATACCAAAATGGAATCAAACAATGTGGACGATCACAGTCCTGATGTGTCCCAGGCAAGACTCACCCCACACCTGTCATGCTTGGACTTTAAGAGAGATAAGTAAATATCTTGAATTTTAAAGAACCAAATAATGGGGTAAGGAATGGCTTTCACAAATATGTTAAACTATTAAGTTTAAGTAGGCTGTTATTGCCTAATGAGTTACTAATTTGAGATGGGTCTAAACCCAGTTATCAAGTATTATTTTTTAAATGATGTTAACAAGATGTGTCTCATGCCATGGTTTATGTAAAAAAAAAAAAAAAAAAAGATAGTAAGACCAGATCATGTTACATTCTGACGTATAGAGCGTTATCACAGAATGAGTTTGTTGTAAATTTTACCAACATTGTACATGCACTGCTAAATATGTAGTCTAGAATGCTTTGTTTTTGTTTTTGTTGTTTTTTTGTTTTTTTACTAACATGTGATGTAAATTTCTGTTAAAATATCAGAAATTGATACAATATCTTTCTCGCAGTCCGAGTTCTTGACTCTGGATTGGCCACAGCTATTTGATAATGACTGAGTTTTTATTTACACTGGGGGCAAATTGTTATTTTTTTCTGGACGTTTTTGTGCATTTTGCATATTTTGAGTAAGTCAGCAATTATGCGGTGCCTGAATGTACACACATTTCCAAACAAAACTAAAAGAGACATGACGATGGTCTGCCTCAAATGTCAAGGGATTAAATTCATGGTTTGCCATTTGGTAAGAAACACATGTGAGTCTGATTAGTTTCTGCTCTCCATTTAATTTATTTCCGAAAGTCAACAACTGGCATCTCAAGCCATGTGAATATTCCTCTAACCCCAGCCACAATTCTTGGTGTGAATCACAATCATGTTCTAAAAATAAGTATGAAAAAGAGAATTTAAGTCACGTGCTTTTTTTGTGAGCAGGTTTTGGAATGCTTATGCACACAAGATTCAACTTAATTTATCCTGAAATTACTTAAAAATAATAAAATAACATGGTGAGATATACTCGGAGAAAAGTTTCGCATTCTGACAAACGACATTTTTGTGATCAATATTTTTAATGCGCGCTTAGGAGATGATTGTAAAGCAAGTGAAAAATCTTTGGTTACTTCTGCCCCCATGTCCCTTTGCTTTTCTTCATCATTTACACCATCCCACACAGATTCACGTCCCAGATCTGGAATCTACGACAATTTGCATGGAAGGCTTAGGCAACTGAAAAGACCCCAGTGAAAAGAGACAGACTGAAAGAAAACTGTGACACAGAAAAACTGATTTGGAGGGCAAGGTTCCAGATAGCTCACAAACGGCTTGACGAAAGGAGAGAATTTCACTTTGAAACGAAACTTTTATATAAATGAGTTTGAATGATAAACGTTCAAGGTAACAAGTGAATCTATACATTTTTGTTTCTGTTTTCTTTATGTTTTTTCTCATCAACATTAATAATATGGCTGTACTATCAGGCCACTAACATGAGCATGATGCAACTCAAAGCTTCTCAAAGCTTTAAGTAGAGTTATGGCTATCTGCTTAAGTGAGATTTTTTTTTGCTACAATGTTCAGTTTCAAAACAAAAGCTTAGAAAATTGGCAAGGACATCAAAGTGTGAAGTCTGTGATTCGGAGAGTGGTGTGTACGCTTCAGAGATTTCTGCAGAAGTCTCTTGATTTCCCTGGAAGCAACATTAAATCCTATTCAGCCAGGCTGGCCATATTTTTTTGGATTTGTGTCCAAAAAAAGAGCTTGGAAGGAGCCCAGTTGTTTTCCTCATCAGGATTTAATGGCTCTGCACTCGACAGTTTTAAGGTGCGAGATGACAGTTTTCTCATTGAAATCAAATTCATTGTTCCAGCTACCACAGATGGGACTTAATGCACGCAGCCTTAGTTTCTCACATTATGAGCATTCAGTGTTTTCTTTTCGGATTGCTTTCCTTCCTGTGGATTCAAAGTTATTTGTGTTAGAGAGCCACATGCAACATTTTTTTTTTTTTTTAATAAACTTATTGATCATTGTGATGCTTTGAACTGAGGAGAGCAGCGATGTTAAGTGAGAGCGCTCACTAGAACTGCTGCCATTAAAAATTATGTCGAATTACAGACTCAGAAATATCGGGTGGGCTGTAATGTTAGTCTAACAAATGGGAGGTTTTGTAAAAAAAAAAAAGAAATATGTGCTATTTGCTTTCCTTCAGGTGACATTATTACGATAAGTAGCAGGCTGCTGGGATTGCACTCCTATCTATGATGGGTAAAGGATATAGACAATTAATTTTTGCTGTTTTTGTTGTACATGTAGACGCAAACGAGCAAGCCGTTTGCTTTATGTAGATTAGAATAGAAATAAAAAGGAACTCCTGGAATTAAGCCACAAATTCCTGTCTATGTGCATGCTAGTGTTAGCACTACAGCAAAGTAAGGAGGCCAGGACTGTATGAATTGATGTAACCATTTAGGCAAACCCCTTACTGCTTGAATCTATATTCAACTATCTAAAAATATGTGATTTTCCTACATGTCACAATTATACACTGCCTTGTGTTGGTCTAATCCGCAAAAAAAACAAAACAAACAATAACAAAACTGAAATCTGTAGTTTTATGTGAAAATATAAAATCATTTGTGTTTAGGAATACTGTTTAAAAGACACTGTAGATAAACTCCCCGATATACATCAGTCACTCCTATTTCAACACACAAAATGCATTGCTGATGGCAATTTGATGGAGTTGAGTAAAGGTTTGGGAATGATTTAGTGTTTCACAAATCTTACAGAGTGGACAATGCTGTAAAAGTCTTCAACCATCTCAACACAATAATCCAACTGCAGCCAAGCAGATGCCAGTAATGTTGAAGATTTGACAGCTAGGAGGAGCAAGACAGTAAACGCTTCCAGGAAGCAACATTATATTTTAGTCTCAGGTTGGCATAAGAAAATTGAAGGTTTTGAAAGTAATCTCTGTATTAATGTTGAAGAAGAAAGCATATGTATTAGGAATTAAAGGCATTAAACGTCCTGATTTAAATAGCACAACGCAATTCTGTAACAGCTTTATTTGTTCCCCACCGTGTCTCAGGGTCTGAGCTTTTAGAAACTCCTCATGAGAGCGACGTGTTTTCATCACAGCGTTATAGGCCTCGGGATAGAAATCTGCCAGTCTGACACGGCGCAATTTTGTTTCAGAAAATATTTGACACTTGGCGAGACTCTGTATCTCTCAGACCTCCGTTGGCTTTGCTATAAATTGCTTTTGTGAGACAGGCCCCAAGCTCCATTACCCTCGGTGGAAAACCATCTAATGCAAGGAGTTGTCAGCTTGAGGCTGATGTGTTCTCACAACTGACTGACAGAACTCCCTCTCTCTGTCTCGCTGCCTTTCTCTGTCTCTGTTCCGCTATCTCCATCTTCCATCTGCACACACCCTCACTGTGCACCGTGTTGGGATCACACTGCTTCTGCAAGCATTTTTTGATTTTTAATCGATTGCAAGGGCAGCTTCTCTTCGGCGTTCAGAACACCCACCACTGGAGGGAGAGGAAGCTAAATCCATTAGGGACGCAAACTGATAGAATTTACTATATACATACGAGACTGAGAAGCATTCCATGAGCACAACGATGTTTTCTCTCATTTAGCACCGTTCATATCCACCGATGTGACTGTAAGCTTGAACACCAACAAGAACGTTGAGGGTGAAAGAACTAAATGTATTAGAAATGGAAATTGATAACTTTTACATGCCAGTTTAAAATGTAAAGAAAAGAGTGCAAGAAATAGTTTTATGAAAGAAATGTTATTGCGTCAATAGTATCCCTTAATTATATGTAAAAAGATTATGTATATCTAGGACCAAAATTACACGCTACATGAATAACTGAATCAACTAATGCATCTAATAGCAAAAGCCTATTAGGCTTTCAGTTCAGAACAGTTTCTGAACACTGATGGGAGTATTAATCACTCAGAATTATAATAATAAATATTATGTTAAAAATATATTAATTTTTGCAGTCATTTATTAAAAGATTGTTTTTACCAAGTAAATCATTCGTATTTTTACCTACATTAAAACCAGAAAGGCTAATGGTTAACATTTTAGCATGCTGTCAGTCACTACACTTTAGGGTAGAACACAGCAATGTAAGTTAATGTTACTATAAAAGCTCAGGAGGCAAAGATCAATTCATAACTTTAAAAAAAAAAAAGTAAGACATATTTTTGTCCAGACACCTTTGAAAAACACTAGAACTGTGGAATAGCTGTCGGCGTTGCTTCAGCTCTTTAGCAACGCCATGTAAACATTTCAAGGGCTTGGGAAAACCATTTCTGAATCTCTAAGTTAAATTTTCAATGAATATAGACTGTGTAAATTAAGACATAAGGTTGCTGAAGAATGTAGTGAGTTTGTAGAAAAGATTTCCTTGTAAAACTCAGCATGTTCCTCTTAAGTTAGAAGAGCAAATTTCAACACACTCCTTAACCCTTAAACTGATTGGACAAATTGGCCATCCACAAGAGAGATTGCTTTTTTGTTGTTGTTTTCAGTTCCCAGGAAACAAGAGTTATGCAATAGAGTTAAACTGCTTACCTTTTTTTATGGCCTATAACCTTACTTCTAGCCTTATATAAAGACTAATTTCAAAATAGACATTAAATAGGATTTGTTTTTCTACAAACACCCATTAGCCAGAATGTTGCACTGCAGGTAGTAATCTGTAGCAAATGGATTCTCTCATTTCTAAGGCTAAAATGCGTTTCTAAACGTTCTGTGGTATTACGCCGCAAAGCCTCCCCAAAATGCCACAGCGTACAATCAAAAGTGCACACCCTCCTGTAACAGGTCAGGTGTGTATGAATAAACAAAACATGAAAGAAAGATTTCTAACTAAACTTTTTCCCCAGATTTATGCGTGGCATTACAGAGTTAACAACAAGCCTTGATATTGCCACCATTAGCTGACGCAGACTTAAAATAGTTCCTGTATTAGGGAAAAGTGCATGTCTCTCCTTCCTCTGCCGTTTTGTGTCACTGCCTGATGAGGAGGCGTCACTCCCCGAGAGGCAAAAAGGAAAGCAACAATGCATCTTTTCACCAAGTAAAATGACAGAAATAGTAGCGCACAGTGTCTTGGATAAGTAACTTTAATCTAATTCCTGGATTTGAAATCGTAACGCATCAGATTATTCGTTACCAAGAAACGGATTGGATTGGATGTAAGGCGTTACTGACATCACTGTAGCTACACAACACTCTCTGTCTCATGCATGGTGCTGCTGTAATGTTCTCATTGTGGTATAAATGTTCTGATCTGCTGGGATAAATAAGCAGCATGGTTCCTGGTGGGAACCAGAGACTAACCAGTATGTAAACCTGGCTTTCTGATTGTTGATCATTAACAGTGCTGCCTTCAAATATGTTGTTTTGTTTTGTTTTTTTTGCATTTGTGCATTTTGTGGAGACAGCACCCTGACATGTTCTGCTTCATTTCACCATGCATCCTTCATTAACTTTGCTGTTTACCTGTCAGGGGCTGGTGCCCAGTGGGAAGCGTGGGGTTTCTTCACCTTGCAATTTTTCTCTTTTCATTTACATCCACTGAGACTAACGGAGCTCACTCTCTGATTCTTGGAGAGCCATTTGGATCATCTTGATCCTCATTCGCTTCTCCTCATTAATGAGGAAGTTATGAAGGTTCTTTTGCTGGTGAAGACTGTGCTTCCCCCAGACCTCCTTAACGCCTATGCTCATGCTCCATGCATTACTGCCAGGAGTGTTGATGAAGAGAGATTAAGCAAGTGCAAAAGTCCAGCATCAAATCTTTAATTTAAGAACATGATTTTGTGGCAGAGTGTTATTTTCAAGATTTTGAACTTTGCTCGACTTGCACACTTACCTTACAGGAGGATACAATTTTTCAGAGATTCTTCACTCTGAACTCTTTCGTGCACATATTAAGTCATATTTCAATTGCTCCTCATATTTAGGCTTATGATTATTGGCAACAAGTAGGTCGAAATAAATGTTAAAGGAGTCTAAATAACATCAAGTTATGACATATTTTTATGGCATCTCACCTTTGTGAGAAAGCAGGAAAATAAGTACTTCTAATGATCCAATTTAGATTCGGCACACACATTTTAGCATCAACAAACTATAATCACCAGTACATTTGTAGATGATTTATTTATTTATTTTTTACTCGTATGTGGAATAAAAATAGCTTGCCCTCAAATAATTCATAAAAAACATTTTTTTAACAAATAAAGCTATTTCTTTACCAGGATTTTGGAAAAGCCATTCTGACGATGTCCTAGTTATGGAGTAAAAACAAATGTGTGTTGTCTTGACATTATTTTATCTTTTCACTCTGGGGCAGACAGGCTTTGAGAACAGATAAAGACGGAGGCTTCAGCAAATGAAGTGATTAGCAGATTTCATAACTAACAATCACAGGAAATTTATACGTCCACATCTTCAAGAAAAAATGCTTAGACGTTTATATGAAATTGTGAAATGTGCCAGAGGTCTTAAATGAAATGAACTGAACTGTGTGGACATTGTGGTAAACGGTAAACTGATTTTTGTAACTCTTTTCTCCTCACACAAAACACTGAAATCAGTTTTACATTACAAGTTATATCCACTTTTCCACACACACTGTGTTCATACACTAACACACTGTGCCAGTAGATAATTTAAGGTTTATTGTCTTACCCAAGGACACTTTAACATCAGGGTGAAGGTATGAAGTGGAGGAATGGGGCCGCAACCTTCACTACTTTTTTTTTTTTGTTTCTGTATGTATATATTATTGGGTATTCATCTCAGGGTTGAGTTTAATCATCAGCCCAACTCAATGTGTTGTTTCCTAAGTTCAGAGATTAGGTTGTAACTACCATATTTTCCACACTATAAGGTGCACCGGATTATAAGGCTAATAGAATAGATGCTACAGTAGAGGCTGGAGTTACGTTATGCATCCACTAGATGGAGCTGCACTAAAGGGAATGTCAACAAAACAGTCCAACTCTGGTCAGCGAGGAGATCCTTCCGCACTGGGCCGGGGCGTGGCCGGACGATGGTCACCCTTCTCCGTTCGCACACAGCATGTTGGTGGAGAGCGAGGTGCTAAATGACCTGCAGACGACCTGATTATAGACGGTCAGTAGGTAGATAGGTCAGTCAAACTTTATTGATAGATTACAAACCAGCGTTCTGACAACTATCCCAGCATGCACCGCGTGCTTCTTCTTCTACGGGCGAAAATGAAGTCGGCGGCTGCTTACCGTAGTTGCTAGACCTGTTGTGGCTCAATATTGGTCCATATATAAGGCGCACCGGATTATAAGGCCCACTGTCGGCTTCTGAGGAAATTGAAGGTTTTTAGATGCGCCTTATAGTCCGGAAAATACAGTAGTTACATTTACTCCCTTACATTTATCTAAATAAACCCATTGAAGAACATTTATGTTTATGAGTACTTGTATTTTACTTTTACCTGAGAAATATTATTATGAACTACCTCACAACTGCTTACAATAAAAAAATAAATAAAAATTAACGGCATAGAGCTCAGCTCTTTTTAAAATATTAAGTCGGATTTTGAGATCAGTTACTCGTTTGCTGTAGTTTCACCCTCAACTGCAGACTGCTCCAGTGAAAGCTGGAGATGACGATCCGATGTGGCCGTTAGAACCACATCTTCTGCTAAAAGCCAAGACAGTTCTCCGAAGGCCTTCGAAACGGATTCCTTCCCCCCTTTTTAATATTTGTAAAACGATTACATGAACATTTATATGGCTTGAATATTGGGGGGTGGGGCGGAGTAGCAGTTGGTTAAATTACATTAAGCACTGAAATACAGCATTGCGATTCTTTAAGAAAGAGTTTCTTTCACATGATTTATTCATGGATCTTATTCCCAACATTAATAAATCTCCTTTTAAATGAAAGTAATTGCTAAAATTTTCTTACCCTATTCCTTTGAAACTGTTAGCCTAGATTTATGGAGCCTCCGTCTGTTTCCCAGGAAAGGGTTTGAGATTCGCCATCGCATGTGAATGAGTAAGAACTCGAGAAATTGTCCCCGACAGCCACGTTACAGGAAAATAAAAATTTCTAAGACTGTCAAATCAGTAGGAAGTAAGCAAATGCAGCATATCTTGAATGTATAAGATGCATGCATTTAAAAAGTCAAACATTTCTTCATATGTTTGGAGTCTCTGTTTATGTCTGCAAACTTAGAATGCAACATGTGTGACTGTAAGACAAAAGAAGAAGAAAAAAAAAACCCGGTGCTGATTAGACAACATTTGAGGATTCTTTTTTTTTTTTTTTTTTCCCTTCCCCAAATTGACTCAACTCTTAGTATGTCAGTGTTGTGCGAAAAAAAGAGAAACAACAAATAAGTATATCAAAGAACAGATAGAGCTTACACAAGGTTTTGTTTAGCTGTGGTGTTGTTTAATGTCTGCACACGCGTACATGTGTGGTTTGTGTGGGGCGAATGTTGGTCAGACTGAGAATTCCCTCACATCAAAGTCTCTCTGAGAATAACATTACTTCCCACATGTCTGGAGTCAATAGGCCTGTGTCATACAGTATCATATGCAGCAGTGTCTTATTTCAGTGCTCACGATTTACAGTCTGCTTGAAAAGGTGGTTGTACAGTGACCCCTGGTGGTCATCCACTCACTCAAGGACTGAAAATGTAATTTTGATTATATATGCTGAGGTTTACACTGTCTCATGATGATGAATTTCAAATATTTTGGCGTTTTAGTGATTGACTTGAGCTGCCCTTGTTGAAGAAGGTAATGATAAACCAGTGTAATGTGTTTTTTTGTTTTTTTTTAAAGAAGACATGGACTCAATCTTTTTAGTTCATTATGTATTTCCTCTTATATTTGAGTCTGCCGAGTCAAATATATTGATACAAGTCCAGGAATATTTGTTTTCCTTAACCGTAGGCCTCGGGTGGAATTTTAGCATCAAAAAGCTTCCTGCAAGGATTTGGAATTGATTTGCATTTGTGATCATTGTCTCTGTTGCAAAACTTAAGTGTGTACACGTTTTAACCGTCCAGTTTTTTTTTATTTTTAGATGAATTTGAAGACATTAACTGTAGTTCTGAATCTTTATTTTTAATCAATTTGTGTAATACAATAGTGTCTCTGGGAACAGAACAGAACCTCAGGAGAATTTTACCCCCACTCTGCTTGACAGGTGGTATGTTGTCATTTGGTTTAAAGATTCATTAAAACAAGCTTCTTCTGATTGTGGTGAGAAAAAAAAAATCATCATCTGGTTTGTCTGACCATGAACTTTTATACCGGAAGCCATTTGCTTATTAATCTGGGCATCTGCGTGTTTCTGTGAAGCCTTGCAGCTGATAACTTTGTGACAGATGCTTAGTTTTTTTTTGTTTTTTTTTGTTTTGTTTTATTTCGTTTTTTTTGCTGCCGTCATAGTGGAATGTGGTACATAACTCACTTTTCTCTGGACAGTGCAGCTGGTGTTTCTGCACTTCACATGTAAAATCTGCAGCTGATGTCATCCTAATCCATCTTATCTTAGAATGACAGAGTGTCCACAGGTCGAAACTTAGACACCAATGTTGTGTTCAAGACCACCTAACCCGAGACCAAGACCGTTCTCGAGTACTACAACACTGTTAGACACAATCAGGTTTTCAAAGCTATGCCTGATTGGAATATCCAGCTACCATTAAGATTTTGAAATAGAACCAACCTAAACCCTATTTAAAATTTGTAATGTTTGTTTTAAACTGAGTCAATGTCAGCAGACTAAACAGTTTAGCTGAACCTTAGCAGTTCTGTCAAGAAGAGTTTTCAGATAGCTGGCTGGGATTATACTAAAAGCTTGCAGATGGATACAAAAATCATGTGGTCTTGATTAAACTTGTTAGGGGACATTTCCAGAATGATAGAGTGGCTATTGAAAGAAGAGTTTTCAAATAGCTTGCTAGAATTATACCAAAAGCTTGCAGATGGGTACAAAAAATCACATGGCCTTGTTTGTACTTGTTATGGGACATTAAACTAATTTTGGTGGGGAGTATATCCCAGTTTTAAATTTGATTTGGGTGGATTAAAGAAAATCTAGAAACTTAAGTTTTTTTTTGTTGTTGTTGTTTTCTTGCTTAAATGCATCATTAAAAATATATTATTTGGAAACTCATGCTTAAAATGGGAATCATTCAATCATTTTATCAGCTTTTATCATTGTTGTTGGCAGGAAGGACATTTCATTTTTGTGTGGAGTTTTTATGCCCTCCCTTTCAATTTATGAGTTTTCTCCGTGTACTCAGATTCCACTCTCTATCCAGGAACATGCTCGTAAGGCTAATTTAGCTTTCTCAGTTGGCCTGAGGTAGAACTGTGTGTGTGCTTGGGTGGCCTTGTTTTTTTTTTTTTTTTTTTTTTTTAAAGTCAGTCAGCACTTGGAAAATTATGATATCTTTTGTTGGCGATTGTGTTGGTGTGTGAGGCGTGAATAGTGTCTCTTCCTTGTTTTTTTTTTTTTTTTTTTTTAATACAAGGCCAACTGCTCCTTATGAGGCTCAAACCCCGGGTCCCACCAGAAGAATCCTATTTTTGGGCTATGGGTTGTGTTTAGGACTAAGGTGTAAAATGAGTTTTAGTTAGGGTTAGGCATGTACTGGTAATGGTTTTGTTTAGGGGAAGAGTCAGACTAGAAAAATGAACAAAAAATGAACAGGAGTCAATGCAAAATCTTTAAAAGGCCTTACTATGGTTGTGTGTGTCCTCCTGCATGTGTTTGCATGGTTGTTTTTCTTTTGTGACAGACTAGAGACTTGTCCTGGGGTCTAATCTGCCTCTTGACCACCTGAGATGTGGACTGGATAAAATGTATTTACTCAAATTTTTTGCATTCATTTCTGAGTGGTAATAATGTTAAAACTGTTTGCAAGCTCTTCATCAGTGTGGCATTTTTTTTTTTTTCAGGTTGTACACTTAACGTGGACACTGCCAGTGAAATTATCCACATCCAGCAAAGTGGATTGCATGCAATTATCTTAATAATGTGCTGCTTACAAGGCCATTTACACCAAATTTATGGGAGCCCTACTTTAAATCGTTGCCTGTACCTTTTTGTGCCAGTTGGTGGTGCTGTCTGCCTATGCATGGATGAAAGCCTCACTTATACTGTAAACCATGAATGAGTGAATAGACTGAGTAATATCCATTAATCTCCATGATGGATTCCGTGCGAGGGATGCAGCACTGGATAATGAATATGCATATTTATGAGCGTTTTCAGTCATGACCAAGATAATCCTGGCATGCATAAGTTACATATTTCTCCGCAGCCATTTTACTCCCATTTCCTGGAAGCTTCAGTGGGTCACCCACAGCATGAAGCTTCCACCGCTGGACCTTTGAACCTGCTAATTTCCCTCTAGTCCCCACAGCACAGAGAGGCATATAGAAAATGGTAATTACTGGTGTCTCTGACTACCCACATATTATAACTGGATGGAATACAATTAACATATTACTGGAATAGTCGAGTGCTTTTGCACAGAGCAATACTTATGCAGAACAACGCTGCAGCATTTAAGAACACGGGGGAACAAAAGTGGAAAGAAGTGAAACAAAGAAGGCGACTGATGCTTAAAGATGTCTACGAGATAGTATCTTGTTGTTAAGAGCAGCACAGTGAAGCGATGCAGTTTTATTATTTATAGAAACTTGAGTGTTACATTGGGTTAAGTCCCAGGTGAAAATGTGTACAATTGCTAAGACCAATTATGTCCATAGATGTCCACGATGCACTGGGTTCGTCAAAAGTGCAACAAAACATAAAAGGGAAGCAAAAAAAAACATAAAGGTTGGCAAAAGGTGTCATCCACCTGACGGCAATCATGGAGGCCAATAGGCAACTGCAGTTTCTGCAAATATCTTATTTTATTCAAAGATGTCGTCACTTTCACAATACAAAGTTATTAACACAGGTTAGATTTGTCGTCTCTAATTGTTGTTGTTCTTCAGAAAGCAGGAATACGTTAAGCTAAGAAAAACCTGCCATTTATTCAACCCCGATTTAACAGTTGGTTTTTGGGACAGAAGTTGAATAATTGTAATCAAATAACGGATCAAGTATCGTGACCTGGTTTGTTGGGTTTGATAAGAAAGCTACAGAAGCTGCCTCATTATTTTTGACTTTTTTTTTTTTTTTTAAATGATCTGATCAGACGTCACTGAACCTTTTCCACGGGATGAAATTAGAAAATGGTCAGGTGGGAAATTGATGCTGCGTAATAAAGCAAATGTCAGCAGGTTGGGTTGATGACTTTAGTTCTCGCTGGATGGAGAGAGTAACATCAGTTTTCTTCAGTCAAGAAGAAAACTGATGTTAAGTAGTCAGAACATTCTGTGGTTGACATTTACAGACTGACCAAAGAATTAGTCATAAAGTCAGGATGGACAGGCAATACTTTACACAGTCACTTATTAGGCATGAGTCTTATATCAAAGTGTAGTCGTTAAGTGCTAAAGACTATTCACAAATTTGAAGTTGTCGATTTTCTTTGTGGTGACGCAATTGTTAGTGTTGTTGGTAACACTTTATTTTGAGGGGTGTGCATAAGACTGACATAACACCTGTCATAAACATAAATAAATCCTTATGAATGTTTATGACGGTTGTCATGAAGTGTCATTCGGTAAATAATGACACTTAATGCAAAGTTGCTCTAAAAGTTGCATTAAAAGTCCATTAAAAGTGCCAGCTTTGCATGATTTTGTAAATTATAATAATTTAATGTAGAGCAACCATTCTAAGCAAAAGAAATGATCTTTGAGTAGTTAAAGTGAGCCATCGCAATTATTTTTTTTGCATCCTGGTATTTGTTTTATTTCGAGTAAACTTTGGATAATCTTTCTCCATTAGATGCAGAAGGTGTCTTTACAAAATGTGGCATGTCTCTGAATAAAATAAACTCTTCTGAGGAGAAAATAAATGGGACTACAAACCTAACTTCTCTCTGTTTTTCTTGCCGGGAAAACACTTCCAAGTCATTGGGGCCAGAAACATATGGCACTGACAAAACACTGTCAGCTCATAGTTCATAAAAATACAACAATCTTGAATGTGTGGACATATTTTTACAAAGAATATTCCATATCTTGACGTGCTGTTGCGTGTAAGCTAGTTTTTTTTGTGTGTTTATCAAAGTTTAAAAGGGTAGAGAAAGGACATTAGCACATTTTCATGCATTAATACACTGATTTATTTTTGCCCTGCTATAATCACGCAGCATCAGCAGCGTTTTCAGCAAGTCCTGTGTTAATTGCTCTTTTAGTTCACTGAAACCGTATTTGTTTGTTTTTGCTCATTCACACCAAAGCCAGTCTGTGCAAACTAACTAAATATATCTCTCTCTTTTAGTCATTTTCATGTGGATTAAGCTTCTGCTGTTACTCAGTGCGTCCTGCCAGCTAACATTCATTTTAATTACAAAGATGTTTTCTTGTGAAGATGCACAACATTTCTCTCATTTAAGGCATTATATAAGATCTTTCCTTGAATCAAAGAATCATTTCAGTCTGCAGCAAGTGTCTTCAGTTGCCTAGCAACTCCAGCCCTGGTGCGGACTAATGCTGTCTGGTGTGTGGAGGTAAATCGGGGGGCAATCTGATTTCAAAATAGGTTGCATGTAGGCGCTGGTCAAACTTTGTTGTTGGTTTAGTGTGGCCTGGATTCCTATTGTGATTATCTTTCAGAATAGAGTATAAATAGACACTAAAATATAGTCCGTAGCTCAGAGGGGGGAGCTTTAAAACAAGCTTAAGAGACTAAGATCCAAGGTTAAAGTATGAATCGGACAGAACCGAGTCATGGGAAAGTAATGTTTAGCTGTTGACCACGTAGATTAAAGCCCACAAGTTCTCCCAAACAGTGAAATTAACCATGCTTGCCACCTGAGCTGCCAAGTCCGCAGGCAAGCTGGGGCTCTGTTCAAAGCATGGAAATTCACTCTGTGGACAACAGCCATGTCCGCACTCGTTGGTATGTATAATTGCAGGACGGGCTCCTTTGTGTGCACATGTGAAATAGAAGAGCCTACAGCAATTGTTCTTCTTGTCCCAGGTTTCCTGCTCCATGTTCGTTATGCTTCACTAAAGAACTTCCACACTGCCTCTGGCAAGTCGGTTTTTGCTCCGTTCCTTCTAATATATTTTTATTTTTTGGCCTTTAATGTTACATGGCAGATTGCGGCTTTGATAGCAGATGCATGTTGTGCGTCTTTGCCCCTAGTTGCCTTTGCAGCGTCACAAAGGTTAAATGAGACTTTTGCAACTGTGTGTGCTACTGAAGTTGGGTTAGAGCGAGGAAAGATGTATAACTGAAATTAATAATCCATGCTCAATGCCGTGTCCCACACTGTATATTACTCATATGTTGGCAACATGGATTTGTAAACAATTTACCAATTCATTGAATTTAGATTAGTTCAGAAAACTTTTTCTTTTTTTTTTTTTTAACTGTTATAGGATCAGGTTTGTTTGACTCACACACTTGCAGACTATAATTTACCCCTTCTCACACAGTTTTTTGAGCCAGTTAGCCCTGCTAATTTCCCCCCAAATACCGCAGCCTTAAGCTTTGAGTGAAAATCTTGGGTAAAATTGTGCAAATATTATGCAGTGTCCCCAGCTTTAGGGCTCAGAACTGCTTTCATTAGTTAAACAGCATAATACAGACCAAGAAACACACTAGATAGGTCTGATATAAAGCTTAGGGTAGGTTTAAACTGTGATTTGACTATAAAACAATTCCCATCTTTGAACATCTTGCAGAGTAAAACTCAGTCCATCCATCCAAAAATGGAAAGGAGATTTGTACAACGACAAAGCTACACTGGCATGGCAAAAAGAGCTTTAAATATTAGCGCATCAGCAACACGCGCCCATGGTAACTCTTTGAGTAACTGCGGTGATCCACAGCTCAGTTGGGATCTTTGTTGAAGGGAGGACTAGCACTCCACAAGTCTACCCTCTGTGTAAGAGTAACAACATTTTGGAACTGTCGGAAAAAAAGCCAGGAACGATTTCCTCAGTAGTTTGCAACGGGCCATGAGGGAGACACAGCAAGCACGTGAACGAAAATGATCTGATCAGAAGAGTTTGACATTGAATTATTTTTTGGCCCTTATGCAGAACACAATGGCTGGAGACAGTTACTGCTCCTAATGTGGAAAAAATGTACGGGTCAGAGTTGATGGAGAGGTCGATGGAATTAAGTACAGAAGAATCCCGGTACAAAACTTGTCAGCTGTTGCACAAAACTTGAAACTGAGGAGGAGGTTCACATCCCAGCAGGGTAATTTAAAGCTACAGGCAGAGCTACAATGGGATTGTTCAGTTTTAGGCATGTTATGGGGTTGGAATCGGTTCCCAAATAAATCAAATCATTTATTTTGGAACTTTGTTGTTCACAGATTCTGCCCAACTGGTCTCAAGTATTTTGTAAAAAAAAAATAAAAAAGAATGACGAAAAAAAAAACATCATCTCAGTAGATGACTTGCAGCTGTAACTGCAGGAAAAGCTTTAAGGAGCATCCATATTTTTTTGTAAGACACTGCAACATCTGTATAGTAAAATGAAAAACACAAGAATGAAATGCAAGCAATAAATCTTCATTTTTGCATTATTGACAGTCTGCTCTCTCTGTGTGTGAAGAACTGGAAAAGCAGTGCAAACATGCACTCAAAGCTTCCAAAATATTTACCAAAATGGCAGACTATTTGGTATTTATTTTCGTCTTTATTCTCTTCTTCTTCTATTCACATTTGTGCTTTTTTTATTATTTGTGGGTGGTGTTTGGAATAAGATTACCTCTCCTCTTCTGATCTCCCCCTTTTTCCATAAAGCTTTTTGATGCATTTGGTTAACTTGCTTCCTGCCCCAAAAACTCACTTTGTCACATAGTGATGCATCATTTCACATGCTGAATTTTTAAAAACTGGAACTGGAAATCCTTTCTCAGCATGCAATATCCATTTGGGAGAAAATTATTCATATGATTCCTCTGCATTATTTATTGCTTAATGAAGAGAAATATGTGCCACTCATGCTCTCACCATTGTACTTTTTTTTTTTTCCTCCCTCAGGATTTCAAGAGTTTTTATTGGACACTGCAGTGCCAGGAATGGGGTTTTGATCAAAGTTATAGTTCTTTAGGTGCCCTATTTTAAAGACCTATTGAGATCAATGGTGTTTGTTGTTATTAGTTTGGATTTGCAGCACAAAACAGGAATCAGGGTGTGAGTTTGAAAAATAGAAAATAATAATAATAAAAAAAAAGCATCACATATAACATATTAAACACATTCAGGAGACTTTTTATTTTTTTTGCGATTGCAAAAGCATCAAGCAGAAATTCCTGTCACATGGCGTTACAGTCAAGGTTGGCTTGCCTCTGCGTTGGGTTTTTGGAGGTTTTCTTGTTGTTGTGCAGCGCAGAGGGAGCAGATGGAGACGTTGCAGGTGGGAGAATCAAGCTTCTGTTCTGGGTTGGAAGCTGGGAGAGGCGGAGCTGTGTGTGTGTGCTGTTCATGTATCCCGTCCTCTTCAGGGTTCCTAATATCACAGTGCCGAGGGTGATAAATGGACCTGCAAAGGCGACACTAACCACGTTCACGGTTCAGTGATTTGGTCACTTGTTTTTTTATTTTTTTCTTCTTCTTCTTCTTCTTCTTTCTTGTCTTGTTAAACAGAATTGATTGTAATTCTTGCACGGATGCATGCGAGGAGTGTTTCTTTTTAGAACGCATATGTTTTTACAACGCAATTCCCTAAAAGGATTTAATAAAGTTTGACTGCCTGAGCTTACATGTTTGCAAATCGAGGTAAATACCACAGTCATTGTAAATGGGCCATCGCTGACCTTTTCAGCGGCTGCTTATGCTACTGGTTCAGTGTAACCTGCAGCTTTTACGGGTCACAAAGAACACTTAGACGTGTGCACAGGTGGAAACATTAACGCTTCCGGCTGCAGTGTGTGGTTCGACGAACAAAAGAAATCTCATTGAAAGTTTTTTATGCTTTCAGATTGCAGCGCTTCATCGATTTTTCTCTTCCTAGCACCGTCTTGCAGAACCTTACCTTTGTTTACTTTCTCGCCCTTTCATTTTTCTTTCTTTTTTTTTTTTGCTCACTTTGATAAATATTTGACACGTTCTTCTGATATGCACTTTTAATGCATTTTTCACAAACGTGCACATCATCTCATGCAGTGCTGCTGTCCTGTTGAGTTCAGAGTGTGCTGGACAAACTAGCATTGTTCATTTGCTGAGTAAATTCCTTTTTTTTTTTTTTTAACAAATAAAAAATTTAGAAATTAGTCTTGCAGTGAACAACCAGCACCATAAAGTTCAAGGAGCAACTCACACAAGTCAATAAAAAAAAAAAGAAAAAAAAAACAGAAAATAAACATAACAAAACCTTATTCTCCCGATGTGACGCTGTAATCCCACTGTGGATTACTATCTGTTTTTCAGCTTTCCTTTGTTTAACATGTGCCAGTGTTTTCAGTTCAAAAGTTTTTTAATGTGTTTGGCTAGTGGATTCTTGCTACACAACACACCTACAGCTCATAACATTTAGTGTAGTGTTGACAAAAGTT